>NC_072739.1:127218480-127389602 GCF_026930045.1 Uloborus diversus | reverse complement strand
ATTACATTTATTTATAATTTGCAAAATTTGCTTTTAGTAACAACGTAATCCTTTTAAACCTCCACCACAACATGTTGCAATGTAATGCAGTAAAATTTTTCTATGAGCCTAATTCTTTTAAACATAAAATTTCAGATAAGTAAATTTTTTTTTAAATTAGGTTTGGCACATTTCTGTCAAAGGTAGAAAAAAAAAGTCTATAAGTGTCCTAGGAAAAACTATTTTTTGCCCTTATTTGTCAAAGTGGCAAAACTATATTTACTTCATTTATGGGGATTGGATATAACGTGTTTAATATCATAGTAATTTTAACTGCATTCTAATAATATTCATGTTTTTATGCCTAAAATATTAAATTGCATCAGTGGAACAGTAATCCATTGTTTTAGTGAAATGCTATTCTTTTTTATTTTATGAATGCAGAAAGTAAGTGGAGAGTAAAAAAGCAATAAAAATCAACTCACTGACTTTGGTATAAAATATTACACTGTCCTAACTATTAAATAAGAAATTCTCATCTTTTAATTTTTAGCAGGAAAGTAGTGAAAATTTTGCAATACCAACAGAGTAATAAAAATTATAAGAGGTCAACTATGATTATATAGTGTGAAATATTAATGTGATAAAAATGTCTAATTCATACTAAATGAAATTTATTATTGACAATTACTCATAAAAATTGTCAAAGCTTATTCAAATTCAGTTGAATCCGGTATATCAGGACATTTTTTAAACATTGCATCGCAATATGCAAGTTTTAAATCATTATGTATTTCCCCTAGTTTACTTTAAATTGTTTTTATTATACATTTATATTTCTGAAGAACCTAGTCTTAGTCTGCTTTAATTTAAGTTTCAATTGGATTATTCAAATTGTACAATTGTTGTACTGGTTTTTCCTAGTTTTTGCCACTATTCTGGCAAAAATAACTCTTTGCTGGCAGGACGACCAACCTTATCAAATATTTAAATTGTTATTCTTTTTCCAGATTTCATTTAGATTTTCAAGCTATTTAATTTTGACAGAAAATAGTCAAATCATATAGAAAATTATATTTTTTCTCTAAAGAAATAAATAAGTTTTTTTCTCCTGACTAGGAAAATTGATACCTGAGGAAAAGTAGTTGAGAACTGTAAATGTCTAGTCCTTTTAGACAATCATCTTTGCATTTATTTTCCTGTCTTAAATACAAATTGTAAATTCAATTTTTATTTAAAAAAATCTTTGGAAGCATTCGTTTAAGCAAGTTTAATATTACATTTATTTTAAGCTAGATGTCAATGAAAACCAAAACTAGAATTTAATTAAAGCATGTTTAATATCTTTTATTAATTTACTGAGGGCAAAATTTAAAAAAACTACATAAGTTGTCTGTAAAAATTCCAGTTTTTTCCCCCCTTTTAAATACTGGCAAAAAATCTATTTTTGCTGGAAGGGGAAAACCGTGTTTTTTTTCCGCCCGTGACGAAATACTTGCCAACCCTGGCAACACAGCTTGAATAACTCATTTCTTGTCCGAAATATCTCTACTAGAACCATAGAAAAAAGAGGATAGGGCACATATTTTTCTCAATGCAAGAAAAACTATAAATTTGCTACATCATATTATGATATATAATGATTCACCATATTTTAATTGTCACAATTAAAAACATGTTTAATATTCCAGAAATATAGTTAGTAAAAATGTCTCATTTGTGCAAATGGCTTAAGCAATACATAAATTTTGAACTACAAGGCAGATTTTTTTTTTTTAACTAAACTTATTAAAGAGAGGTCTTGACAAAAGAAAATGTAATAGAAAAATTATTTAAATTTTTGGCTATTTTAAGGGTATTTTTTAAGAAATTTAAATTGTTGTCATACACTTGTGTTTTACTTTCAATGTGTCAATATTTGTTGTGTATAATAAAGCAGGGTACGGTTTTAGACTGTCCAAAACCGATTTAGGACAGGACAGGTGGTTTTTACCGTCCAAAACTGTCTAAAACTGTCCAAAAGTGTCTGAAACTGTCTTAAACTGCCCAAAACTATGCTAAAGCTAAAGGGGTGTAATCTAATCAACTCGTATTTACTGCAATATTCGCAATGTATAAATATAGATATTAATCAGGTTTAATTAATGGTATTTAATAAAAAAAATTTCTCAAAAATGTTCATTTAAAAAATATTTTACTTAAAAAAATTGCTAATAGCTATTGCGTAAAAACATCCTTATGTAACAGTTGGCAGAGTTATCAAAGGAAATTCACAAGTTCATATTTTTAATATAATACATTCTGTAACTACAAAAAATTGTAATTTATTGCATTTAAGTCAATTATTGCTCTACATTTTGAAATCTTTCCTTTGCACACTTGCATAAATGTCGAAAAATTTGGTTTATGGAGGAAAAAAAACTCCTGCATACAAACTGAAATTTTCAATGAAAAATTTAATTTTTACTTAACTATACTAAAATCAGCTGCATGAATAAGTTACATATAGTATATTTATACTTGAATGTTCACATTAAATGAATATATTTTACAGTCAAAAAAATAATTTCGACACATTTTGTTCTGTTTTTGATATTTTCCCACAAAATATAGTTTCTCAAAAATAATTTTGGACACTTTTGGGCTCAAGGGGTTTGAACAGGATGGTAAAAACCTTGCCAAACCTGCTTTCATTTGCACACATGCGTAAACATAGGGAAATTTGGTTACTATTATCAAAATAAATAAACTCATGCATGCAAATTGAAATTTTAATAAATAATTCAATTTCTATGTAACTAGATTAAAATCATCTGCATAAATAAGTTGAATGTTCTCATTGAATTAATGTTCAATATAAAACATTTTATTATTTATTTTTGATGTTTTTTCACAGAATACGTTTTTTTTCTAAAAATAGAGTTTTGGACACTTTCGGACAGTTTTGGACACAAGGGTTTTGGACAGGATGGTAAATCCAGGGTTTTTACCGTAGTGTCCAAAACCTTGCCAACCCTGTAATAAAGACATTTTCTGTACTTGGTACGAGCTGCCAAGCGTCTGCTTAGAAAATCCCATACATGCTCGATGGGATTGAGATCCGGAGATCGTGCCGGCCAATCCATACGTTCAATATCCTCACTCTCTAAGAGCTGTTCGGCAGCTACTGTGCGATGACATGGTGCATTGTCGTCCGTGAAAAGGAACTGCGGACCCATAGCGCCTCTAAAAAGACGCACATATGGAAGAAGAATCTCGCTACAATAACGGGTCCCGTTTACTGAACCTGCGTCGAAGATGTGAAGGTCTGTACGACTACCAAGCATGATGCCTCCCCAAACGAGAACACCGCGACCTCCATACCTGTCCCTTTCAATGATGTTCGAGGGATGATTGCGACTTCCCCGCTCTCTCCAGATGAGTATGCGATGAGAATCGCTACTCAGACTGGATCTGCTCTCATCTGTAAAGAGTACTCGTCCCCATTCATTGTCTCTCCAATTCCGGTGTTCCCGGCACCACAGAGAACGCCTTCTCCGATGGGCAGGCGTTAGAGGTACACACCGTATACGGCGTCGTGCAAACAGACCACCACCGTGCAGTCTTCTGGTCACGGTAAAACGCGATATCGGTCGTCCAGTCGCCTGTGTCGTGTGTCTAGCGATTTCTCCCGCTGTCTGCCGCCTGTTTCTTCTGGCCTGTAAGACAATATACCGGTCATCTGCGGGTGTGGTTCCTCGTGGACGACCACTACTGAACCCCCGGATAGCTGTTCCTGTAGTTTGAAATTGTCTCCAAAATCGTGAAACAATGCTGTGAGCAATTCCGAACTCTGCAGCCACACTTGTCACACTGCGGCCTTCCTCCAACTTCCCAATGATTCGACCTCGGGTAAAAGCATCCAGATGTCGTCTAACAGATTGATTATTCGCCATTTCTCGCTGAGGCAGCAACTCGGTGTGATTTTAACTGCCTATACGGCGTGCAATCTCTTTGCCAGAAATACTGATTTTACACCGACAACATGCTTTATACTACTCAGACACTCCCCCATTACGTCTGCTTGCATATCTGTGCATGTGCTACCGTACATCACCTTACTTAATCTCCTGATTGGTCTTTCTGTCCGCTCTGCCTCTTCGTTCAACTGATATGCTAAGTTTTCGACTTCGTCCTTAATTTTTGCACACCAGTGTATAGTGAAATTCTGCTACAACGAATTTCAAGGGAGCGCTCATTTTGTTCGTTTCAACGGGAAATTCGTTGTAATGGAATTCAGGCAATATAATGAAAATTAAATTGGGTCTGAAAATGTATTTCATTGAAATATTTTGTTGTATTGGTATTCGTTGCAATGGCCAATAGAAGTTCATTGTACTACTTTCCCAAACGTATGGAAAACGAGTAATTACAGCTAGAAATCAGCCAGTGGCGTTTAGCAAGAACGTTTCATAACTTCCAATTCAAGAGCAAGCTTATTTCCAAACCTTTTCATTACACTAGGAATAATTTTAACAATTCTTAGCTAATAAATACTTACATTCGATCTACAACTTTGCAAGATAGTTTATATAATCTCGAAATATTGTCATAGAAAAATAAGAATACATTTTGTTTATTATAATTTTTTTTTTTTTTTGGCAAAATTGTTGACAATTCTGCACGTAAAAAGTCAGGAAAGTAAATCGTCTGTAATGATTCGAGTTGTTTTTGTAAGTTGCACTTTTGTTTTTACATTTAGATTTGAGGAGGAAAAAAAGTTACATCAATAAAAGTGTTTCCAATTTTCAAAAAGAAGTTTCTTTTTGTAAGCCTCAGATTAAATGTTCATCCCGTAAAGGGGCCCCACCCTAATTCTTCAAAGGGCCCCCCTAACGCCGGCCCTGCAACTGGGACTAGACATTTGGCACTTCCTAGCCGAATCCCCACATTTTTTGAGTACCTTCGGATACGCCTTGCCGCAATTTAGTATTTGATTATTTCTTCCTCACGCCCCCCCCCCCCCTCCCCCAACACCTGATTCAAAAACATTTTTAGTTATTTCATAGAAAGTTTCAATGCAGGTTCATATTTAAAACAAGATCCAATTTCCTTTTTGAACTACAGAGTTAGCATAAAAAAAATATTCCGGTTTCAAAAATTTATATTTCATAAATTATTGCACTTAGCACTATAAATGATACATAATAATAAAGATATTTTGAATAAATCTAGCAATTAAGGAATTTTGAATTATATTTATTTATAAAAATTAAGCATACAAGAGAGAGTTCGTCAAGTACTGATGTTTCATATTTTTTACGTTTGGAACTTTAAATCATACTGCTAAATTATTTTTTTGGAATAGCAATTGAAAATGAAATACGAGTACAAAAAATAATAAGAAAATATGCTCATTGTTTTAGTTATTGGGTAATAGATGGCAGCACTACTGCTTATTGCCAAAGAGCAAAAATATTCTACTCTTGAGCAAACGAATCAAATTTTAGATTCACAGGTCCTTTGTTTTAAATATTTCGTGGAACCCCATAGGCGGATTTAGGACTGAGTTCTTGGGGGGGGGGGGGGGGGCAAAAATTTTTTTTGGAGCAAAATTTTTAATTGCCCTCCCCCCCCCCTCCCCATGTTTTTATCTGTTTTCTGTGATGCATAAGGCCATTCTTTACTTTTTTATGTGCCGTTTTCATTACTGTGTGTAATCATGCTGTCCTTTTTGAAATTGACCTTAAAAGAGAAGGGGCTGGTATTAAGAGAGTGACACGGAGCTCCTTTTTAAGTGGGATATAGAATATCTCCAATTTTAGGGGGTCGGGGGATCTCGGGAGGAAATTATATAAAATGGATATAAAATTCTGCATTTTGAAGTCTTATAAGGGTTAATTGGAAATAATAGGCAAATAATTTTTTTTTTTTTTTTTAAGTTTTACGCTTTAAAAGTGCTTTGTGATGCAAGTTAATACTTTAAAGAAATGGTGCACAGATTTAGAGAATAGGTATCAAGAGGTATCAATTCTTAATTTATACAAATTGAAGCACACTTTGTTTAGGAGTTTCAAAGACTTGTCTAATTATTTTCAAGCTTTGGTTAGTTAGATTGGGTTTTTGGCTCAAGAGCTCTGGTAGGCTATACTGCGCGAATTATTTTCAGGGATTTTAGAACAAATAATTTGCACTTTCCAGTCTCTGAAATTGAGTTGTAGATTATACAGTTGCACAATATTGTTCAAACTTTGTAAGAAACGGCTATTTTAAGTTTAAAAGAAAAAATAAACTTTAATTTCTCATTACAACTTTTTTTTTTAAATTATAAGTAGAGCAGAAAACGAAAAGGAATAGAGGTAGTGTATCATTTTTTCCCCGGGCTAAACAGATTAACAATATCCAGTAAAAGTAAGATAAAAGCAATCAATACAAAAGAATTTTCAAAATTCTGCATTCGAGATTAAATAAATAGCAAGATATGAAGCATGTGAGTCACAAAAAAATTTATTTCAAGTAATATGTTACAAACGCGAGAACCATGATTTTTGATGCATGATGTAGCAAGGAGCTGAATTTGACACATTTTGGCATTCCTCCCCCTACGATTTGTTAGAAAATTTTAAAATTTAAGGTTTGTAGCCACACGTTTCCAAATATTCAAGGTATTCAAGTACTTGAAAATGAAATTAGTTTTTCAAGCAGTTTCCATTTTTTTAAGGAAGGAATCACAATTTTTTGGGAGTTAGGGGTCCATTTCAAAGCAGGGGCACAAAGCTATAGCTTGTTTATCTTATAGACAAATCCGGCGCTACATGTAATTCACTCTTACCTGCAGATTTTGTTTGATTTTTTGTAATTTTAACGAAAATTCGTCCGTTTTTACAGTTTAAGGATTTTTACGATTTTACCAATCTGTGTAAGGTTTTTATCGGTTTTTATCAAATTTCAGCAAATTTTTCCAAAACTTTTGATGACTGATTTACTCAGATTTCAATAATGACAATAACTGTCCCATTTAGACTTTAGATGATTATGACTTACCTCAATTTTTAAACAGTATTTAGAAAGTAAGGAAAATGGTATTTTCCCTCTAAGTAAAAAGATTAAATTAATCAGAACGTTCAGATAACTGAAATTAATTCAGTTTGCGATAGTATTTACTTTTCTTTCTCAAAAAAAAAAAAAAAAAGGACAAGCTGAAAATTTTCCAAGCGCATGAAGTACAGTTCTAACTATTAGTTTCATATATACAATTTTTTTCCTTTAAAAAATAAAGAAAACACAGTTAGAAAAACATTTCATCAGGTAATAATGCGATCTTACAAGAATTGTGCAAAGCTTTCGCACCGGAAAAATATCTCCCTCACTTTTTCTTTCATTCAGACGTTTTCCTTACACTGTATGATTCTGGAAAATCAGAAATTTAGTTTTGAACTGCTAGGGATTCCTAATTTTTTCCCCTAAAAAATTAACGCATTGTTTACAGTGATTTTACGTTCTGTTTGTTCAATGGTTGAACAATTTTTCTAGTTTTTTGTTTCATTGTTATATACATTCGTTGAGTATGGTGTAAACTGTTACATTTGATAGTATTTTGCTGTACAAAAATCTTTTAGCTATGCACTTCTTTTGCAATAGCATACATTTCAAATCAGTCAATTTCATTTGAACGTGTGATACCAGAAGGTTCTTCAAAATCTTTCGTCTGTAACAACCCAAAACATCTAATTTTTGAAATCACGCAAATTGAAAATAAGCATTCTGAAAAGAGAGGAAAACAAATGGTAGCGAGTAGATCGTTCTGTTAGCGCAAATAGGGGAGGGGGGAGAGAGGGTCCCAAACGTCAATTATTATAAGTGTTGCAGCTGAATGCATAGCTTGTTTAGCCTATATTTTCATTCATATACTTGCCCAAATGGTTTTCAGCCCAAAATAGTGAATTTAGACCAATTTTCAGTACCCCAGTGACAGCTGTACTATTTGTACTTAATGTTCGGTTTTTTTCTTTTTCTTTTCTCCCTTCAGAAAAGAACATTTGCTATTCTCTTCCTTTTCATTGAACTATTCAAAAAAGAAAAAAAATCATGATTTTTTTTTGTTATAAGATTTTGGAAGATAAGTTGTTACTATATGGACTTCTCTCAAAATGGGGGGCATTGCACTTCCCCCCCCCCTATAAATCCACCCATGCTCTTCTGAACTATTCAAAAACAAAAAAATAATGATTTTTTTTTTAATTTTTGGAAGATGTGTTGTTACTACATAAAGTCCTCCCAAAATTGGGGGGCATTGCCCCCCTCTGCCCCCCCCATAAATCCGCCCATGATATCAGCACAAATTACTATAAAATGGATCCAAACGGAGAAAGAATGTTTTGAAACATATCTTCCAGATTTATACAATGCGTATAAAAATAAATCCTTTTATAAATGAAATGAAATGTTATAACCTTGATCTTGAATTCTGATTTAGAGTAAACCGATGGCATTGAATTTGATAAAATGCGGTTAGTAGGTCGGCGACCATCACAAAAATTACATCTTTCATTGTGAAATTCAAGGTAAAGAGACTACAATATTTCTTCCCCTCAACCGTCCCGAGATAATCGTCTGTCGCTCATCAGAACTTTTTTCCTCTCAACTTGCGCAAACGTCACCATGACGTCAGTCAAGCTCCTCGGATTTACTTAGGAGGTCTAGGAACTCGTAGGACCGGTTGCCGTCTCAAGCTATTTTTCATTTTTCTAACCTTAATATCTATTTTTTTTTTTTTTTTCAGCCATCGATTAAAAAAGAAGCAAGAAAACAAGCATAGCCTGTTTCTGTGCCTTAGGTTGCGTGCGCCTCTTTCAACTAGAGGCGCGAATGAAGGAACCGGTTTTAGAAACTACGATTGGGAAATGTTCCATGATCGTGGCTTCCTTTTGTCTTTAATTTTCAATAAAACTCATCAGCAGAAGATTGTACCGTTAAACTTAAGTTTTACACTTAGCTTGTGATTCATTTTTTTTTTTAAATCTTTATCTGCCAATTTTGAGTTTAAAAATTAAGATATTGAATTTATCAGGTATAGTTTTCGAAATAAATAAACAAAATGTTCACTTTCGTGCAGCTGTAATCAGGGTCAGATGCACGGACACATGGGACGCTGCCCAGAGCACCAAATCTGAAGTCTTAGTTGGATTCATTTCATATCGCACTATAACAAGATGTGAATATTAAATCAAGGGGGGGGGGGGGGTAAATCCCCCTTAAAAATTTCATCTTTGTCGCAAATTCCATTATCACTCCAAGTTTAGTCTATTTACACAAGTAAAAGTTACGCTATAGATAATTTTGATATTTATGGCTTACAGCAACGGCCAAAGTTTGACGACGCCTTATATTATAATGTTTATAACTATCGTAATACTATATTACCTCTATTTTTACAATGTGTGTTTACACTATATCATCAAAAGTCTGTTGGGACACTTTCAAAAATTCACATTTTAAAGGATTTCTCAAGAAATAAGGGACCAATTATTGCTTTGTAACTTTTGTCACCTAAAAGGTATGCTCCAGCTGTCATTTTCGTATAAAAGTTGTATCACCCATGCGTTTAGGAGATCAGCAACAAATTGATAAAAACAAAAATGATTTTTGATCATCATTCATCGTAAATAACTGGTGAGAATAAGCTGTAAATTTCAGAAACTAGTTATATTACTATGTACAATTATTTTACATACTTTCGAGAAAGTATCCCTGATAATCAGTGGCGGATACAGCCGGCGGGCAACCGGCATTTGCCCGGTGGGCCGGTCATGCTTCGGGCCGATCAACTAACAGCAAAGTCTTTCGAACTTGCCTACTAACAGCAAAATGTAAATTTTGCGCGCATGTGTTTAGAATAACGCAAATTCGCAATACACAGCCTCTGCTCCTCTTTACGCATGAAATAAAGCTTACGGGTGGAGGGATCGAGGCAGGGCCGTCACCAAGTTGGGTGGGGGAGGAGGAATTTCTAAAATGAGGTGCCCTGGGTCTTATTACCACACAGGCTGACTAGGCCTAGGCCTGGGGCTCCACATTTTTTAAATAATTATGCATAGAATTGCAACGATATCAAAAATACATGTATTTTTCTTAATTAAAAATTAAGACTTATTAATTGGAAAAAAACTTCTTTAAAGGATAATTTTTAATCATTCTGAGTAACGAATTTACTTGGTCACGATTATGAGGGGGCCCAGAGGGAATTCATAAAAGCACGTAAGTGATTTATACATAGTTGTGTAATTAGACAAAGAGGCCTCCAAAAGTGCATTCGTGCTTTAAAAATGTAATTCAAACACTGCATAATCTTCAAGGGGCTTCCAAATTAATGTTGGCCTAGGGCCTCACTTTTAGTTAGTCGGGCCTTGGGGCTGCCATTATATTTTTTGTGGTGCAATAAGAATTAAATGAACAAATTAAAAAAAAAAAAAAAAAAAAAAACAGGCGAAACCTTAACGGAAAGTTAAAATACTTTTGGTCCCCTTGACGCTTTTATTTATAAATGACAATTCACAATTGCTATAAAATGCAACTTACAACAAGGGCCGACGTGAGGTCATGTCAGCTTAGTTGGAGAATAGGGGCTCGGCTCGGAATTGAACTCGTGCAGTTGGTAAAATATCCTAATGGTGAAAGGTGTACAAGGAGGCTTGTGAAAAAAATGACCTTAGTTATTTTTTTCCCGAATCCGCTTTTGCTCTCGGCGACCCTGCTTTTTCAATTGGAATAAAAGTGACAAAATATTTTTTTCCGGAAAATTATTTTAAAATATGCAGTCCTAAAATACCATTGAGGAGCATGAAAGACTACATTGTTAAGATTATCAAATCAAAGGCCAAAGGCCGTCGAAATGTGAGTTTCAAACATTTTTTGACGAAACAAAGTATTCTGTACGCTGCACAACTTACGGTTTCAGGACCCTTAGTTTAAAAAGAGAATAAGTTGATAAAACCAATGTCGAAAGGCTTCCGGTGGTCCCCAGAACCTCCCGTCTTCTAATATCATCGAAGATCGTGTAAAATTTAAATTTTTGGTCTTCAATTTTGAATAACTTCATAAGAGAACAGCCGAATTCACTCCCGCCATAACATGGAATTCCAGTTTCGAAAATTTGCCTGACCTGCGAACCTCTCCCATTTTTTTAACATTCCAAAAAATGGTCTAAAACTGTGTTTTTAAATTAACAGTATCAAAAATTGTCTTTGGAAGTGCCCCGTCCCCTCCTCTCTCTCGGCATCATCAATGAAGAACGTTTTAAATCTTGTTTTTAGTTCTTCAATTTCGAAAATTTTACAGGGTGAGCCTCTTGAAAGCTCCTTTTCCTAACATCACTGAAGGTCGGCAAAAAATTCGGTTTTGGAACTTAACTTTCGAATAATTGCCGGTGCCCTAGTCTTTACCACAAAAGGTTTTTAAGACTTCAATTTGAAAATTTTCTGGTGGATGGCCTCGGAATCTATCTCGACTTAAAATCACCAAAGATCGTCTAAAACTGCGTTTTCACATTTTTTTTTTTTTTTTTTTTACATTTCAGAGGAGAGCCCCCGGAACAGCTCTTCATAGCATATACTCAAAGAAAATTTAAAATTCTGTTTTTGGTTTTCCACTTTTGAAAGAGTGTAGCAGGAGAAACCCTGAACCTATACACTCCCCTAACATCACCAAATATTGTCTAAAATTGAGTTTTTAAGACTTCAATTTCGAAAATTTTCCGGGGGAGAGCCCCCCCCCCCCGGATCACCTATTTCAGACTCAATGTTAATCTTTCCATGAAGTTTATATTGCTAATATTTTAATGCAGGGTTTGCCGATATGTATCAGCCGATACATATCATGATATATATCACGATATATATCCGATATTTATTTTGAAAATATCACGATACTTCGATATTTTCGATATTTATCTTTTCAACTAAGATATTATCAATATAAAACTAACTAGTATGTTGTGGCCATCACGAAACTTTCTTCTATATTTTTCTTTTTTTTTTTCTGATCCCTCCCCATGCTTGACGAGAAAGCAATATTCCCAACAAAATCAAAATTACACATTCAAAAACTTGACGACCATCCCAATGTCTGAATTATTACAAAAGCAAAGCAAAGAGCGAAAATTGAAAGTAATTTTAAAAGCGTTGCTTGAATTAATTAAATATTTTATTTGTTAACAAACGCAAGATGGCAACAGTTAAAAATTTTAAATCATCGCGATTTTTTGGTTATTTTCCAACAGCTAAAATCACGCGAAATACGCAGACGACAGTCGATTACAATTTATCTTTCTTATTGTTGCATTTATAAAGCTATTTTTATTCACACAAAAAAAAAGCCCCCCATGGAGCAATTGGGGCCAAAATTGAACCACGCCTGTTTACATATGGATTGACATTTATTCCAAATTTCATCCAGAAGATAGCATTACTTCTTGAGATACGGAACTCACAATCAAAAAAAAAAAAGAAAAAAAAGAACGTTTGATTGCGCCACCCCCTTTTCAGCTATTGACACCAAAATAGAGTCAGTACTTATAGCATCTAGGGGCTACTTGTCGATAAATTTTTTTTGATTCCGTTCATTATTTTTTGAGATACAGCAGTCACAATTGACGACAAAAAACGTTCTATAGCTCAACCCCCGTTTGTGTTATTGGCACCAAAACTGAATCAGCACCTGTTCCTGTTAATGGCAACACATGAACCAAATTTTGTTTGATTCCGCCAGTTACTTCCTGAGGAATAGCAAGCACGCTTAAATCAAAAAACGTCCCATTGCTCCACCCCCTTGGAGGAATTCGCGCCAAAAACCAATGGGCACAAGTTCACATAGGGGCACATATGTGTACCAAATTTCGTTCGATTTCATGCGGTAGTTTTTGCTGCAGAGCGGCCACAAAAAAACTGGTCACACACAGACGTGACACACACACGGACACACACACACACACAGACAGACAGACATTTTCCAAAAATAGTCGAAATGGACTCAGCACACCTCAAAACGTTCGAATCCGTCAAAATTCGAAATTCGAAAATTTGCACGAATCCAATACTTTCTTCTATATATTAGATATAGAAGAAAGTAAAAATTACTCATAGTAATTTTGTTAATTTATTATTAAAAGTAACCAGAGTTATGTACTATATTTTTATGATGTATTAATGCATCATTAATGTAACTAAGTAATATAATATTCCGTTTTATTTTATGTTCATATAATTGTTAACGGTGTAATAACTTGAGTTCTTATTAAAAGTGCCTAATTAAATATTAAATTTTCCTGACATTGGTCAGGAAAAAAGAAAATGTCTTATGACTGCGCACCAACTCATGCATACTTTTTATTTCTGAATTAAACAGGGTGTACCAAAAAGAATCATCCGATTTCAAACTAGTATGTTGTGGCCATTACGAAACTTTCTTCTATATTTTTTCTTTTTTTTTTTTCTGATCCCTCCCCATGCTTGACGAGGAAGCAATATTCCCAACAAAAACAAAATGACACATGCAAAAAGTTGACGACCATCCCAATGTCTGAATTATTGCAAAAGCAAAGAAAAGAGCGAAAATTGAAAGTTATTTTAAAAGCCTTGCTTGAATGAATTACAAATATTTTATTTGTTAACAAACATAAGATGGCAACAGTTCAAAATTTTAAATCATTGAGATAATATTTCCTATCATTTCCATACAATTAAAATCACGAGAAATACGCAGACGACAATCTATTACGATTTATCTTTCTTATTGTTGCATTAATAAAAATATTTTTATTCGCAAAAAAAAAAAAAAAAAAAAAATCAACACCTCTTGGAGCGATCGGCGTCAAAATAGAACCAAAGCCTGTTTACATATGGATTCACATATATTCCAAATTTCAACCAGAACGTAGCATTACTTCTTGAGATAGGGCACTCAAAATGGAAAAAAAGAACGGGTGATTGCGCTACCCCCCTTTTAGCTGTTGACACAAAAATAAAATCAGTTCTTATACCCACTAAGGGCTACTTGCCGATAAATTTTTCTTTCATTCCGTTCATTATTTCTTGAGATACAGCAGTCACAATTGACGACAAAAAACGTTCTACAGCTCAACCCCCGTTTGAGTTATTGACACCAAAATTGAATCAGCACCTGTTCCTGTTAATACCAACATATGGACCAAATTTTGTTTGATTCCGCCAGTAACTTCCTGAGGAATAGCAAGCACGCGTAACTCGAAAAACGTCCCATTGCTCCACCCCCCTTGGAGGAATTCGCGCCAAAAACTAATGGGCACAAGTTCACATAGGGGCACATATGTGTACTAAATTTCGTTTGATTTCATGCGGTAGTTTTTGTTGTAGAGCGGGCCACAAAAAACTGGTCACACACAGACGTGACACACATACATACACACACACACACACACACACACACATACATACATACACACACACACACAGACAGACAGACATTTTCCAAAAATGGTCGAAATGGACTCAGCACACCTCAAAACGTTCAAATCCGTCAAAATTCGAAATTCGAAAATTTGCACGAATCCAATACTTTCTTCTATATATTAGATATAGAAGAAAGTAAAAATCATAACTATTCTGTTTTTCGAGCTAAAGTCGCCAACAACGTACTGTTGGAAAGAGGAAACTCTCAAGTTTTACGTGATTTTTACTTTCTTCTATATCTAATATATAGAAGAAAGTATTGGATTCGTGCAAATTTTCGAATTTCGAATTTTGACGGATTCGAACGTTTTGAGGTGTGCTGAGTTCATTTCGACTATTTTTGGAAAATGTCTGTCTGTCTGTGTGTGTGTGTGTATGTATGTATGTGTGTCACGTCTGTGTGTGACCAGTTTTTTGTGGCCGCTCTACAGCAAAAACTACCGCATGAAATCGAACGAAATTTGGTACACATATGTGCCTGTATGTGAACTTGTGCCCATTGATTTTTGGCGCGAATTCCTCCAAGGGGGGTGGAGCAATGGGACGTTTTTTGAGTTACGCGTGCTTGCTATTCCTCAGGAAGTAACTGGCGGAATCAAACAAAATTTGGTCCATATGTTGCCATTAACAGGAGCAGGTGCTGATTCAATTTTGGTGTCAATAACTCAAAGGGGGGTTGAGCTATAGAACGTTTTTTGTCGTCAATTGTGACTGCTGTATCTCAAGAAATAACGAACGGAATCAAACAAAAATTTTTTGACAAGTAGCCCTTAGTGGGTATAAGAGCTGATTTTATTTGGTGTCAACAGCTAAAAAGGGGGTAGCGCAATCGCCCGTTCTTTTTTTCCATTGTGAGTGCCCTATCTCAAGAAGTAATGCTACGTTCTGGTTGAAATTTGGAATATATGTGAATCCATACGTAAACAGGCTTTGGTTCAATTTTGACTCCAATCGCTCCAAGAGGTGTTGTTTTTTTTTTTTTTTTTTTTTTTTTTTTTGCGAATAAAAATAGTTTTATTAATGCAACAATAAGAAAGATAAATCGTAATAGATTGTCGTCTGCGTATTTCTCGTGATTTTAATTGTATGGAAATGATCGGAAATATTATCTCAATGATTTAAAATTTTTAACTGTTGCCATCTTATGTTTGTTAATAAATAAAATATTTGTAATTAATTCAAGTAAGGTTTTTAAAGTAACTTTCAATTTTCGCTCTTTGTTTTGTTTTTACAATAATTCAGACATTGGGATGGTCGTCAAGTTTTTTCTTGTGGGGATTTATCAAGGACTCTGTATATGTGCCTCCTCTACCAACAACAATGGATGATCTAAGGAAACGCGTAACAACAGCAGTGGAATCCGTAACTCAGGACATGCTCGCTGCAGTGTGGGACGAGTTTCAATACCGTTTAGACATATGCCGTATATCTAAAGGTGGACATATGGAACACCTTTGAAAATGGAAGGACATATGGAAACTTTTTCAGTTTCCCTTTCATCCAAAAAAAATTGTAATTGCATATGTTTATTACTGTTCGAAATATAGACATGCCAAATCAGATGATCCTTTTTGATACACCCTGTACAACTGTGTTCAAGTAGCTAACAGGAGAAAAACGAGTAAAACAGTAAAATTAATAAAAATGGGAAATGAATTGTTATACATATGGTAATTAAAGAAACCTTAATTTTAAGTCTACATCTTAATATATAAAAATCAATGTCCTGAGATAACATATATATATATATATATATATATATATATATATATATATATATATATATATATATATATATATATATATATATTAGGGTGTCCCAAAAAAATGAAAGTCGTTTTTTTTTTAACGCATACCCTCTTATTTTTTTCCTTTTACATCAAAACCGTTGTAAAAAAAGTTTCATGCAATTTGAAGCACGGTAACCCGTGCCGACTTGCGCCTAAAGGCCTAAACGTGCAAATAGCACGTGTATTCATAAGCAAGCGGACGCTGGCGACGCGATACTTTGCGAAGCTCAAAACAGCTGTAAATAGTACACAGAAAACAAATGAAAACAGGAAAAACATATGTTGGGGAGGAGGGGGGGGGCTTATCCGTTTCAATTTTCAAACCGTCAAACGTGTCAGTACGAATACATTCCATTCAGCGAGCGCAATATAGTCGTTCCATAGGGAACGAAACATGGCACTGGCGTTGCGAAGTTCGAAAAAAGAGCTATTTTTAATAGGAGTCGTAAAACACCAAATTACAGGCTTGAAACTTCCCTCTAACGGACAAGTTCTGTCTGTTTTGTTTTATAACATTCGAGAAGTAAATTTAACCATCAGTGAAAGTGCAAATCTCGCTATTCCAAAATGCATCATCTTTTGGGAAAAGGCACGCATTCCCACCAAATCGTTGCCAAATTGTGTGAATAACCTTAGAAATCTGTATCAAATTTAGAGAGACTTACAAAAAAATACAAAACAAAAAACTGCAAGAAGTATTCAGGCAGAGCTGTCAAAGAAGAAAACAGGCGCATGAAATACGATTCCGCTTCAACATTCTCGGAATTTTGTATGAACCTGTACAAGAAAATTCCTCTTCGAGCTCTAGAAAAAATATTAATTCAGAAGATTTCCCTGAAACATATAAAGCAGTACCTGGAACAAGTTTATCAGAACCTGGAACTAGTATATTAGAACCTGGAACAAGTTTATCAGAACCTGGAACAAGTATATCAGAACCTGGAACAAGTATTCCAGAACCTGGAACAAGAATTATCAGAACCTGGAACAAGTAAATATGTAATGAGGAACGATTTTATTACTCCGAAGTCAGTTGATGCATTGGACAGGTGTCGAAGTATACGAGATTATGTGTTTATTCTTGAAGCTACTATTGACGCACTTGAGTGTAACATTGATGAATTCCCCATAGGTATCTTCAATTCAAAGAATTCGAATCGAAAAGCGGAAGGAGCACGAGGAAAGAATAAAATTGGTTTTCAGTACGAGGTACCACATGTAGTGAATTTACCTTGGGATATGAAAATGTTGCCTGCTTTGAGCGCTCAAAAATCAAATGACTATCGGTTATCTATGGTTATTTCATAAGAATGTGACAAACAACTCATTGCTGAGTCTAAACTGGATAATTTTACAAGAAAAGAACAAAAACAGGCTGTTTGAAAGGCAGTTTTATATTGGAATCTTGAAGACAAAGTTCAGAACTCTTTTGTTGTGATACTGCAGCTTCCAAAACAAGTCCTTTCAGTAGTTCTTGCGCTATTCTTGAGCAAATATTTGATAGAGAAATGCTTTCCTTTGCTTGCCGCCATCATATATATGAACTGATCTATCCCACTAAAATACAGTGCTATGGAGGAGCTGCGGAGTTGTTCCGAATTGTACTTTAACTTGGAAAATTTATTTCACTTTTACCGTGCTGAACTCGCTAATATTACGGTCAGGGATGGCTATAAAGAGTTGATAGAACTGCCTATCATATTTTTAGGTGGAGATACAGAAAATGAATTTAAAATAAGACCACCGGGAGCCATGCTCCAAACTCGATGGACGGCTCGAGCGATTTACTCCCTTCAACTATTACTATTTAGTTCACAACTAAAATTAGATACGAAGGAAAATAAAACATTGTTATGTCTCCTTTTTTTGTAGTAACAATATACGTGAAACCATGGCTTCAATGCATTTTGGCACTCAAAGCACCCAACAAAGATTTGTGCTTTTTGAAAAAGTGTACGAAAATGTGGACCCAATTATTTCAAAATCTGCTCTACAAAAATTCATCCAGCTTTTATGGTATGGTCAATAATATTTCATTCTTTGATGTGATAAAGACTGTCTCAATGTTAAGAGCAGTAAGCGATGCAGCAGAAAAAGAGGTAAAAATGATGCAGGACTTTCATGGTTTGCTTACAGCTCATGAGGAACAAAAACAATGTGTGTTACGTTGCGTTTAAGAGCACCAAAAGCTTTATCCTGACTGCAAAAAGCAAACATTGAAATAAAAATATGTACAGTAATGTTTCTTGTAGTCTAATATTGTTGTAAATATCTGCTTTAAATAAATTGATGTCACGTGTAGTAAAGAATTATACAGTTAGCAGTATTTTCACTGTACAGGATTTCAGGTTCAACTTTGACCTCAAGTCGGCACGGGTTCCCGTTATTTTACTGCAATAAAACTTTTTTCTCATGTTTCTGAGGTGAAAAGGAAAAAATTTGGAGGGTATGCGTATTCGGTTTCACAAATTTTTTTTTCGCCATTATATCTTGGGACACCCTAATATACATACATATATATATATATATACACACACATATATATATATATATATATATATATATATATATATATATATATATATATATATATATATATATATATATATATATATATATATATATATACAGGGGCGGACTGGCTGACTTTGACCCAGTCGGCAAAAGAGTATTTTGGCCCACCTCTGTAAATTAAAAAAGTTAAATTAACCAGTACCGGATCTCGATTCTTCCAAGTCGAGCAAATACATTAAACTACCGTTAGTTCCTATTTTCTTTAAGTTTGTAAATCAAGTTTTAAAGTTCTAAAAAAAGAAAATTGTGAAACGTAAACTAAAGCTACCACTGACACATTTTTTATGTGCCTTCTAAGAAGGATGCTACTGGTTTATAAGTCTGATAAGGCACATCTTTAGGCTTCTATACTGCCAACATAGGAATTACACGAGGAAAGGGTAACACGATCAGGTTACACGATCAGCTAAATTCCCCCGGAAATTTTTCAAAATCCGTTGATCTATGTTAGCATAAGGAGAAAAGAATCGGGACAAGGGGTTCTAGTTCCCTTCAAAACGATATTTTCAAAGTTGATGCCAAAAACCTTCGTAACGTTGAGAGGAGAGGTAAAAGAAGGGGTTCCCCCACGATTTGTTTTCTTAACTTTTTTTTTCAACTTTGAAGTCTATTTTTGTCTATCTTTCTTTACAGTAGAATGTCGGGAGCTTTTCCAGAAAGTCTCCGAAATGGAAGTTTTAGAAATGCAATTTTAGGTTACGCTTGGTAAAAATTAATGGAACAGGGAAGCATCGGGAGCTCTCCACGAAACCGTTTCGACTTTGAACTATTAAAAAACGCAAACCTATCATTGGTCACGTTTAAGAGAAGAGGAAGCTTAGTGATCTCATTTGGAAGCATTTAAAAACTGAAGCAAACTCTACCCAATTTGAAACTACATTTAGTTTCTACAGGGAATCCGGCGACTCTCCTTCGGAATTTTTCTTCACTGAAAATTTAAAAATATAATCTTATAATATGTTTGAATACCTCAAAAAAAAAAAAAAAAAAAAAAGGAAGACAGGTTTCCCGAGTGTTTCTCCCAAGATTTTTAGGAGGGCGCCGTGCTCTTCCGCTTTTAAGCTAACCTTTGACCCTTAACTTGGTCAACCCCTCTGGCCCCTTAAAAGTTCAAACAAAACTTCCCAAAGCGAAAGGTAAAGCTTCTTACAAACCTGTCCTTGAAACGTCACTCTCTCGTTTCAATAACTTATCCACAAGAATCTGATTAGAATATATCGGAATCTTTTTGTTATCACCTTTAAAACTAAACATCAAAAGCTTTTCAATATTTTAAAAATAATTACTATCGAAAACCCTTAAACTTCCTATGTACCTAGAAAACCAAAAAGTATAAGAAGCACCTTTCGTGTTTTACAAAACTTCTCTTAACAAGTACCCTTTTATCTGAAAGCGTACTGCCCTTTTTCAGTCTGGGGGAAACACTAGTTCCTTCTGGGCATTTTTTTCTGAAACTGAAACAAATTTTAGGTGCTGAAAAAAAGGGTTACAGAGATCTCCCACGAAAGTTTCAAAAAGTGAAATTTTAAGCTATCTTTAGTGACTTTAAGGGAATGCGAAGGTTCAATGGAGAAGGTTCAATTTTCGATATTTAAATCTGAAAAACACAATTGAAGGCCTTGATGCATAAGTCCAGACTCACTCATTTTCGGTAAGACCATCAAATATCATCAGTGCCCGGCAGAAAGAACATTAAATTAACATCTTTCCCACATTATTTACTAGAAAGCAGAGGTCTGATCATGCATTTGTGTCCCGTTGTTGCTCCAGTAAGAACTTCTATATTCTCCACACGCAAAAATGAATTTAAAAAAATGTTTGGGCTAAACTGGTTGATTGCATCGAAGTACTCAATTGAAGACTTAAGACTGTCGTTGGTGATTTTAGGACTACAAAGGGACCTCATACCTGAAATACCTTAAGAAATCTGGCCCTGATTTCTACTAATTAATATGTTGCTCAAAATAAATAAATAAATAAATAAAAATAAACCTTACCCCCCCCCCCCCCCTTGGAATTCGATCCTAAATCCGCCTATGTTCAGGAGCTCTCTCTTCTAAGTCGAAATATTGTCCTGTTTCAGATTCAGTTCATCGTAGTAAAGACTTGCTTTATCGTATGCGATTTTGAGATGAAAATACTTGTATAGCGATCATTTACAATAGACCAATGGCCAACTGATAGCATTTAGTTGAATCTATAACAACCAGTGAATATCAGGAACGTGCACAGACATTTTGGAACCCGTCACAAATATCTTTTACGGGGCATCCTCTATCTTGTTTACCCCTACGGAACCAGGTCAACAGATGTTCCTTCTCCCTCCCCCCCCCCCTCTTGCATGCTCCTGCTCATGTACCAACACCCCAAAGCATAGCCCACGCATTTATAGCAGGGCTGGGGCCACTTTGTCTAATGATGCAGGTCCCTACAATTTTTGTTAACAGACGTAAAAATACAAGTTTTTAACGCTCTTTTTTCGTTCCGGGCCCTTTTTCAGGCCGCGTCGGAACTCAATTTTTCTAGCCTTCTCCGGTTTCTTTAATATGGGAGCCATGGCCCCAAGGGTGCGCACAGAAATTTTCAGGCCCGTCACAAATGACTTTTAAGCCCCCCCCCCCTTCATATTGTTTTACACTATGTCTCTACACATATTTCACCCCTTATTCAAAACTCTTCCGCTTCTTTCAGGCTCGGGTCCGGGGTAACAAGTGCCTATCCTCCCCTCCCCCTTGTGCACGCCCCTGCATGGTCCCTAGAGATCTAAAAACTAGAGAGAAAATTGATAAGAGAGGAAAGCATTCGAACGTGTGAACGGCTATTTACTTTAGTCCCCGCTTAGGATGGGAAAAAAAAGAAAAAAGAACCTGTTTCCAAACGCTGTTTTCATATAGAGTAAATGATTTACCTGTTTTTTTTTTAAAATTTTTTATTATGACATTTTAAAAAATGTTAGGTCTGAATTTAAATGAATTAAGTTGAATAAAAAAATTGCTTGAAGTGGCCCACTCGGCGGTTGGCCCAGTCGGGGATCCCCGACTAGCCGACCTGGCTAGTCCGCCCCTGTATATATATATATATATATATATATATATATATATATAAACAGTTGAGAAATCATCATTAAAAGAAGGCGATCTGAGGGAGGATGAAGTATGCAGCTCTTGTAGGGATTGTAGCCTTAGAGCTGAAATATGAATGGAGGGAGCATGTCCAATCCTTGGCTTAGCAAAAGCTGAGGCTCAAGACCCCAAGTCACGTGACTCGACAACGACTGGTTGACCCGTTTTGAGCGAGACTAGCGAAAGAAAACTGATTTCTTCCAATGTTTCACATTAAAATCTATGCCGTGGTTTGGGGCCTTTCCTTCGCAAATGAAAGTTTTCACCTCTTCATTTTATCTCTTCTCAATGGTTGTAGTCAAGCCCGCTTATTAGAATATCGGCTAAAAGAATATCCCGCTTAATAAAATACATTTTCAATGTACCAAACCAATGAATGTGCTATTTTTATCCTGATTTATCCCTATCCCGCTTATTAGAATATTTTTTCGTGTAAAAATGGTTATTCCACTAAGCGGGTTCAAAAGTAGCCTTATTATGCAGCACTCAAGAGTGAAAACATATTTTATGATGGCATAGAGTTTAGCCTTGTCTGTTGATTTAATGAGTTATTTGAAACTACTATGAATAAAATATTTATCACAAAAGGAAATATGTAGCTTCCTTTTTGATATGAATCAGAAACGAACTATCTTTTATGCAATAACTTTATTTCGATGATGTTTTGGCAAAGACACATATCACATATTGACTTTCTTTGACACAGATAAAGCAATAAGAAAATCGAATTAACTTACAGATTTCTTTACAGTTATTGACATGATTATACCAAAAATTGATTAATAGCATTTTTTTAGAATATAGATTTGTTTAACAAACTCTTCCTTGAATATAACAATAGAAATATAAAATTTACTAATCAAACAGCTGAGTTATAGTATTATGATTGTAGAGGCAGCAAAGTTTTGCGAAATAGAAAAAAAAAAATCCTCTTTTGACGCATAGTCACAACCACCTGAAAGCACATCGAATCTTCATTACAGCCCATTGAAAGTGTTTTCACGAAAAAAAAAAAAATAGCAAGAAATTCAGCTGTTAATTGACAAGATTTGATTAGTAACTCCAAGATTCCGAGGATCGAAAGTGGGCGTGGCCAAAGAGGAAAAGGAATACCGCAGGGGTCGGCAAACTATGACTCGCTTTTTGTTACTTAAAAGCGGCTCTTCCGAATTATGATTATGAAATATAATATCAAATGTCTAATTGGTACAAAACAATAAAAAGTTTTTGGTTTGGATTATCTTTCTATTATCTTCCCTTGGCAAGAAAAGCGTACATTATTTGGAAGTACATAGAAGACTGGTTTACTAAAGTTACACTTGGTCGTAGTTGAAACGGCATGGGAAATAACATAATTTTCGGTTCTTGAAAATGGTATATCCGTTGAAAAAAAAAGTTTTTTTAAGCTAATGAAATGGAAAGGAGAACTTAATTGTAATCTTTTTTTCTTTTCTTAGTTTTTCACAACATCGACGTGAAACCAATGACAAAATTTATATAGAATTTTTAAAACGAATGAATATTTTCGAAGGAGAGTTCAAAACTTCCGCCAAGTAAAGCGAAATCCACCAAAAGTTTACGCAATTTAGACGAAGTTATCTTCAATGTGCCTAGAAAAGATTTCAGGGTTATAACTACGTTTGTTGATGTATGCAGGGGCGTGCAGAGATATTTTGGAGCCCGTCACAATGACTTTTCCGTATTGGTAAAGTGTTATTTATTCAATAAAATATATTGATATATTTTTACTAAATTACAACTATGACTCTTTGAAAAATTTCCCAATGCTTTTAGTGGTGATGGAGTTTGCCGACCACTGAAATAGGGGAAACGGAAGTGGGAGTGGTCAAAGCGAAAGAAGGAATAGAGAAGGGCTTCTGCCCTCGGATTTACCCATTACTGCTGATGATTCCTATAAAAATGGAATGTTGGAATTCATGTAAAACAAGCCAAGAACTTCAAATATTCAAAACATTTGGAAGTTGAATTATAATTTTGTGTTTGTTTTGAAATAAATGGCGAGGAGAATCTGGTGAGAACGTCAAAACAAGCAAAACAAATCACAGCGTAAAAATTGTTTCAATACTGAGGGATTACAAATTGAGTTTAAAATGAATATAATGCACAAAAATAGAGCCAATAATTACCTCTTTTACTAAAGATACGTTCTAGGCAATGCTAGAGCTTCTAGATCTTTCTAAATAGGTACGTTTGAGGGGAAAAGCTCTCAAGATCTTTAATGGAAATTTCTCCCTAATATCCGTTTTGTGGAGAAAAAAACAAATCTCCAGCTCACATTTGTCTTAAATTCTTTATGGCGCTATGAGAAAAACAAATCGACAACATCTAGCTAAATGACTATGCGTATGTTGTAGAATGCCAATCAAAAGCAACAGTAGCAAACTACAATTTGTATTCCACAAAGTTATGAGAAAAGGAGTCTTACCTATGAGACTATGTAAAAACACTTCGAGTGTTACATTTCACCACATAGTATAAAAATATTTAAGGAAATGCGACAGTAATACTGATATCTGATGCCCTAATCTGACTTCACTCAGACTGATTCCCTTCACACCGTGCAAACCAGCGTCTTAGTTTACTAGGAAGGAAAGTGGACCAATGAACCTGCTGAAATCTCTTTCATCAAATTTTCAAGTGAACTGAGATAACCTATTCTGCTAATACTAAGTAAATTAAGATGCTGATTTACGCAGAGTGAAGCGAATCGATCTGAGTTCACCGGCTGCAATGTCGTTCACCGAAATTTTAAGTAAACGGAGAGGACAGTTTTTGTTACCAAATAAATTAAGACGTTGATTCACGCGGAGTGGATTGAATCGGTCTGAGCTCGCTGGCTGAAATCTGTTTCACCGAAGTTTCAAGTGAACAGAGACGATTGTTAGAAGCTAATTCTCGCGGATTGATGAATCGGTCTGAGTTCACCGACTGAAATCTCTTCCATCGAACTTTCAGGTGAACGAAGATGATCGTTTTTGATACCAAGTAAAAACACCGGATTCAAGCGGAATGATGTGAATCGGTCTGAGTGAAGCAAGATTAGGTTCCCAGTACGTTAATTTCAAGAGGATGTTTTATTGTTGTCGATGTCTGCAGTAATGCTGGAAGGCAACCTATCACCGACAGTTACGTTTTTCATTTGGGTATTGAGCCATTCCATTTCAGATCAGGCAGGGTCTGTCACATGACCATCACCGATTTTTTTGAAAAAATTACAGTAGTTACAACTAAGGGACATATGAAATATCCCAAAAGGATTTTGCAAGAAAATTTTTTTTTCTTCGGTTATAGCCTATTAAAATTCTGTACAAAATCCGCCATTTTGGAAAAAACCGGCAAAACACTCCATTTCAAATGGACATTACTTCAAAAGTATTTAACCTATTTGAATAATTCTTTTTTCTAAAAATAAATAAGGACCCATATATCCTATAGACATCGTTTTTGAAAGTTTAGTTAGGATTTTTGATAAAGAAAAAAAATCATTTTTGTCGCGAAAAAACTGCATTTTTACCGATTTTATGATTTTTTCTCTCCATGAAAAAAAAGTTTTTTTTACTAAACGGAGATGGCAGTCTAAAGCCCTTATATGATAGTTTCATAACATATTTTATTATAATCCTTGGATGCATACAGCCGCGGAAATAAAATTTGAAATTTTGAAAATTTTCAAAAATTAGCGATTTTTGAAGTGATTTTACTCAAAAAAACCCATTTTTTAAAAATCTAAAAATTGGCTCACTTGAACCCCATATAATGCTTAACAAGTGGGTAGACACCGCATCCCGTATTATTTCCCACAAAATGTTTTATGATTTTTTGAAAGTGACCTTATCGCCCATGGCATGCATGTAAAATAAAAATTTCTAATAATTTCAGTCACTGAAAATCTGATGAAATTAATGCCTAATAGCTACAATAATGGTGCACTTTATCAGCAACAAATAAAATTTTACTGACTTTTAATAATGTAGCAGTATCAAACCGCTTCTGATGACCCAGTCAATTCGTCTTTTTGTACTTCGTTATATGAATATATTTTTCTGCTAATCAGCGCCTAATTGTTATGGGAGCTGAGATCCCATACTTCCTTAGTTGTTTCATTCAAATTTTTGTATTTTTGACCGAATTCAGGCCACTTAAGCATTAAAATAAGTTCTGAAGACTATAGGGATCCTGACCTTCTTTTGTTAGAAATTGGATCCCTGGCTATAATAGCTACCTTTGGTGAGATCTGTTTGGTTACCTCAACTTACAACCATGTTCAATTAATTATTTCTCTCATAAAACAGTGGGCTTTTTAAATTCTTAAACTACAAGTGAGTTTTGCGGTATGAATTTAGTATACATATTCTTACGTATAAAAGTAATCATACTAGGTAGGATCCAAAAATTATGTGACAGCATTCGCCAATGTCAAACCAAAGCACGAAATTAAAATTAATCGTTTTAAATGCATTGTATTGTTCTTCCCTTTGATGGTTTCCCCTGTCGCGTAATTGAGTTGAAGAGAAAGAGAATTGAAAGAGAAAAAATATGATTCGTTGCTGCATATGAAAGTAACGGTGAATGCATAGCTTTGGAGACAAAATAAAGTAATATTTATAAATATATATATATATATATATATATATATATATGTAGATTTTTACTGTTACTGATAAAGCACATCATTATCGTAGCTATTAGTCATTAGTATAATCACCAAAGGCTCTTCTATCTAAAGGCTACACACAGAGTCTTACAAAAAGACGAATTGACTAGGTCATCAACAGCGGTTTGTTACTAATATATTATTAAAAGTTAGTAAGATTTTAGTTGTTCCTGATAAAGGGCACCTTTATTGTAGTTATTAGGCATTAATATAACCAGAATTTTATTTACTGAAATTATTAGACATTTTTATTTTACATGCATGCCATGGGCGATAAGGTCACTTTCAAAAAATCATAAAGCATTTTATGGGAAAAAATACGGGATGCGGTGTCTACCCACTTGTTAAGCAGTATATGGGGTTCAAGTGAGCCAATTTTTAGATTTTTAAAAAATGGGTTTTTTGAGTAAAATCACGTCAAAAATCGCTAATTTTTGAAAATTTTCAAAATTTCAAATTTTATTTCCGCGGCTGTATGCATCCAAGGATTATAATAAAATATCTTATGAAACTATCATATAAGGGCTTTAGACTTCCATCTCCGTTTAGTAAAAAAAACTTTTTTTTCATGGAGAGAAAAAATCATAAAATCGGTAAAAATGCAGTTTTTTCGCGACAAAAATGATTTTTTTTCTTTATCAAAAATCCTAACTAAACTTTCAAAAACGATGTCTATAGGATATATGGGTCCTTATTTATTTTTAGAAAAAAGAATTATTCAAATAGGTTAAATACTTTTGAAATAATGTCCATTTGAAATGGAGTGTTTTGCCGTTTTTTTTTCCAAAATGGCGGATTTTGTGCAGAATTTTAATAGGCTGTAACTGAAGAAAAAATTTTTTTCTTGCAAAATCCTTTTGGGATATTTCATATGTCCCTTAGTTGTAACGACTGTATTTTTTTCAAAAAAATCGGTGATGGTCATATGACACTTTTCATACCTGCCTGCCTGATTTGAAATGGAATGACTCTATTAGAACAAGAACAGGCGCAATAAATGCAGAGCAATTCCAGCAGTAAATAGTCTTAGTATTAAAATGATATAATGATATTTAAGAGAATTGCCTAAATTAATCGGCATTTCTCGTTAGCAGGGGGAACCAATTGCCGGCAATCGGTATCAAATAGAAGCATGGGAAATATGCGATAGAACTCCATGCTGAGTATAATGTTTTTTTTTTTTCAATTAAAGAGTTTGTAATGTTTGTTTTCAGACAAGCAATGCCATAAGAATGCCTTGTATATAAAAAAAATCCTATTAGGATTATTTGTAAAATCTGAAGTACGCGTTCAAAGTCGCCTACAAAATAGGGATTATTATTCAAGAACCGAAATGGCAAAAAACTGCCACATCAAGGGCGCCCATATAGGGGGCAAGGGGGGCTCGAGCCCCCCTTAGAAACTAGAACTTCCTTGCTTTTAATACTTTTCTTTGCAAAAATGTAAAAACATTTCTTCTCCAGCCATTAATGAATAAGTTATTAAAAATGTCAATTTTTAATGACTCTAAACTGTCCTGAAACCGGTTTCCATGGGGAAAAGATCCTGCTACACCATGGATAAAATATCTGAGCCCCCTTGCAATTTTACATATGGCCGCCCTTCACATATTAGTTTTATTCGATTAAAAATCATAACAACTATTTAGTTGCTAATTGAGTAGTCCACATGGAATTCATGCATCCCGGACTATCGTTGTTAACTTCTGCGCTGCTTTTAAAATATTTGTGCGATTCAATAAAAATAAGCACAAAAGCCCAACCTCCCTAGTTGAGGCGGCTATGCACAAAGGAAGCAAATTATGGTATTTAGCACCTTTTGTTGTGCAAAAACAAACCCTTGATGATACAACACACTTAACCCCAGGTTGCAAATCAGTAAAAGTGATGTGCCTCCCTGCTAACAGGAAAAGTACCGATTGTTTCCACAAACTGCAAAGCCGAATGCTATTCACAAGTTCTATAAATCTGCCAGCAGAGTTTTATACTACATATAGCTGTATCACATTTCAGGCGATGAAACATATTCTGTTCGGGAAAGAATGCAATGCTTCTTGAAGATCAGCACGGCAAAGCAGCGGCTTCTCCAGTCATAGTATCTTCTTCTAAAGTCCTTTCTGCTTCTTCGGAAGTCCTGTACAATGCCTCTCGAGCAAGAAATCTTTTCCTCTGAATTTTCTGCTGTACTGATTTTGGGATATCCGGAATCAAATACGATAACAAACTAGTCACCAGAAAGACTAAATGCTGAAAAAATAAGGATAACATTTATTATCAAATGCTTAGTATTGAGACCATTTAAGTTTATGTCAAAGAATCTTATGAATTAAGAGCTAACCGTTTAAATTAAACCATGCCGAAAAGAACGTAAAAATCCAACTTTTTACCTGTGTTTGCAGGGAAGCAAAAACGCACACATGCAAATATCTCAAAACTCATTTTTGTACATACTACTGTTCACCTGCTCATGGCAGATTGTAAATCACTAGCCACGATTTAGATAAATAAGCAGAAAAAAACACGAAGCCTATTATTGTGCAAAACTAGCATAAGTGGGCCGAAAACAGTTATTTTTAGATAGTGATAATTTTCGAAGCGTATTATGAATAAAATTTGGAAATGCCGCAAGAAAGGTAAAAAAATGTAACTCACAAAAATGCAGAAAACTGACAGTTTCTTCAAAAAGTGAAGAATATAGTTTTAAAACATAATGGCAAAATTTATTTCCCAAAAAAACTTTTAAAAGATCAACTGTAACAATTCTGTTTTGTCCTTCCTGTCCCGAATGTTGTTGTTGTTGGCGTGTCCATAATAAATACCATGGAAAGATTGGTGCCATTGCTTCGAAAGGTTGGACTTCTTTATTCAGAGAACACAACACAAGAAAGATTTACAGCGCATAGAGAGGAAATGACACCCAAGGCACCGGCGGAAATCGAACCCGCAACCTCCGGCATATGAAGCGAAGCTTCTAAGATAGAGCTATAGAGGCCCCACCTATCCCGAACTCTCTCTTTATATGAAGCAGGTGGCGACGAGAGACACCTTAAAATCAGTGGCATCCCAATGGGAAGTCCCTTTGACCTCCCAAAATTTAATTATTTGGAAACTTTGGAGACAATATTGCAACATTAGACCATCACTTTTCTTTTTTAATTTTTTAAAATTATTTTTTAACCATTATTAGCCGGTTTATGATGCCTAATGTTCGTTTTCATTAGATGTTATGCATGTATATGATTTGTATGTAGGTTTGTAATTTATCATTTGGTAAATTTAGAATTTCATTCGGCAAGTTGAGAACTTCCCCCCTCCCAAGCATTCAAGTTCGGGGCGACCCTGATTAAAATAACTGTTAAGAAAATCATTAGTCTGAAAAAAGTTAGTAAAAAGCTTTCGAAGAAAGAGGTTGTCTTAGCGGCAAAAAAATGTATCAATTATTATATTACAAAGGATCATGACAGCAAGCAAAAACAAACAAGAAAATAAAAATTTCTACATCAAAAGGTAAATTTAGAAATGCATTTTATTTATACCTCGAACACGACCACAAAACTTAGTCGAGCGGCAAAAATATGCCAGTAGCGTACATTCAACTGATAGCGTTCAGGGTCATCGGGTGGATTTCGGTAATCTTGGTACCTGAAAAATAGCATAAAAAAACACATTTATTACGTTTAAGTAACGTTGTACATATGTGTCTTTGGTAAAAAACGTATATTTTTTGAATTTTAAATACGTATATCATATAACACTCCAGAGTTCCCTCTACCGACCACTATTTGTGGCTTACCCCGAAAGCTCCATTATCATCATCATTATTATTGTTATCTAGACCAGAGTCCGAGACATTTCTTTACCAGCACACCCAGAGGTATTGATGCACTCAGAGGACTTTGTGACCACGACATAATTAACGTGCTCTAGTCACCATTAATGAATACGGGGGATCTTCGACCCGCTGTGATCGAACCCGGCACCTTTCGGTTACGAGTCCGACGCCTTACCGATCAGGTTACCACGGCCTTTCAAATAGGCAGTAGTTATATCAGGTCTATGTTGATAAAAGTCTTTGACGATGATGATGATAATTAGAGAATCCTTGAACGAACAGATTAGACATTGCAGTGCAGCAAGTTAACACGACATGGGATATTACCACGTTGCATCCTATTTATAGTGTTGAATGAATTTCAAATTTTGTTACAGATCATAGGCCTTCAAAACTTTGATGAATGAAATACCAGGATAGAAATGTGTTGGACATCTTTGTCCACAGTTGCCCAACACATTGTTTTGGGAATGAGCAACAGTGAGCAAGGATGTCCGATCTGTTCGTATAAACAACGTTTCTTAATTCTGTTGAAAAGAGGAACCCTTTTTATCGTCACTTTTTTTCCTTGGAACACCTGTTTTTTCTTCAATAGTAGAATTTAAATACAACATTCTGAAATGGTTTACTTGCAATAAACTTCAAAAATTAGCACAAGATTTCTTTAAATACAATTTGAAGAAGTTTATGTTACGCTTTTGATTCGCAAAATCACTTTTTACCATTTTCATGTTTCACGCATAGAGATAAACTCTCCTTTATCAATTTACAATAGGAAGGGGGTTCATTCGGGTTCATTTTATTACAGTCCGACCACCGATTTGAGACCTCTGCCTGGCAGTGTCTCGAAGAAGCGATTCACATTCAAGCGAGAAAGTGATACCAGGAGTGTGCCACATTCTGTTCTAGATATATGAATAAAATTGAATCTCATATTTATTCATATATCTAGAACAGAATGTGGTACTGGTCGTCTGCTACTAAATAGAAACTAAAAAATATGGTCCTGTGTTTACGAATGCTATGAATTTGTTTTAGTTGTGCTATTGTGAATATATCTAGTATTCTAACACATGGATACAGAAGAAATAAAACTAAATGCTTGAGTAGCACTTTCAAGAAAATAGTGCATAATATTCTCACGTTTTGAGATTAAAAAACTATACTTTATCGTAAAATCTATCCATATTATTATTCAAAAAAAACGTAATTAGCTGAAAAATACTTTCAGTTTGTAAATTTGGCAGCAAAAACATAAAATCGGACACTAATAAAAGAACTCTGCTAATTCATAAACGAACTTGTGAAACTGACACCCTGAAATTCAAATGCATTCGTTCTTGCGCAATGCGCAGACCTCGTTCAATTGTCTCAACCTCGTGGTTGGACGGCAGAACCGATAAACTGCTTTACAAAGGCATAGTCAAGGGGGTATAGAGGGGTCATGACCCCCCCCCCCATGAGGCACAAAATTATATGTATGATCACACAGACAAGGTCCTAACATTGCGCTTTTCGGCCTTTTATTTCGAAAAATTTCGTCTGACCTCCCGCATCCGCATGAAATATTTGTCGTTACGCCAGAAGCCACTGCTGACTTGTACTAGTCACGAAATAAATGGAACAAATAATAATTAAGAGAAAAACTTTAACAATGCCATACCTGCACATTTGAACGTCAGTTTGCTCTAGTGGGCGGGTGTCATTGGAGAAATGTTTTGCATCAAATACGGAGAGAGAACTCTCTATGTAACCGTCTAGACTGCGCTCCGGGTTGGTTACGAATACATACACTAGACGTGGGATGAAGTCACTGGTATACGCAATCATGAATGCCTAGTTTGAAGAAATATATTCAAATAAATATGAAATAAAATATTAAATAAAATGGGTACCAATTATTTGAATATGTGCATCATTTTCTTGTGAAGTAATTTTACAGATTTGAATTTCATGGACGACAGGTATTAAAAACACGCGCAATTTTTAAATTAATACCGCAACTACACTTTTTATACCCTTTATATTAGTCATGGAAAACAATTTTATCAAAGAGAAAAGCTATAAGGAACAGAAATGACATTTCTTCAAGAGACGAAGCCTTATTTTTTGTCTGTAGAATGTATAAAATTTTTCATTTATAGTAAAAGTCTTGTCGCTGAAAAAACAAGAAGATTTTTTAGGCAGGTACAAATTGCCCTTAACAGTTTGTGGTCTGTGATAAAAGTGAATCTGTTTCTTTCAAGATAAGAATCTAAAAAAGGGGCAGATTCACTCTCTTAAAATGCTACATTGTTTAGGCATTTGGTTGAAATATCTGACGTACTACTTACATTACTGATGACAGCAAATACGGACAGGCCCTTTAAAATTGTCTGCCATGCGCCTGAAAAAAATAATGATGAAGTGACTTATTATTTGTATTTCAAAATTAAAAGAGAGAGAGAGCGAAAGACAAAAGTCTCCACAAAAGTATTTCTTCTTCATGTTCACAACAAGCAAAGTCAGGAGTGTCCACCCAAGGGCAATGCTGCACTCCCCACATACTCCGAAAATCCCCTCAAGGGCAAGAGCTCCGCCCAAAAAGTGTCCTTACACACCTCCCCTTAAAATTCCAACGGCGCAGTTTGCACCATGACTTCCTGCCCAAGGTGGGCATCGCTGAATAAAGTTATACAATGGACGCCGGTTAATTGAATCAACCGCTTTAATAAATCAAATTGTCAAAAAGAGCATATAATCCTGTTTTATTGAATTAGCCGCTTTATGGAATCAAAACTGTTTAGAACATACGTGATTCATATAAGCGGCAGCCACTGTACCTGAAAGTTAAAAGTTTGACTATGCCATTGGCCGGTAGCCATTTTTTTTACTTCCTTTTACAAAAAAGGAAGTATTGTATTCGCGAAAAAATTTTCACTCAAAAATCGCCCTTAATTTCCATTTTGCTCACCCCCAATGAATGTTGAGTTTTTTTTTCGATTCGACCACATGCGGAAAAGTGCCTAAGAATGTATAGACACGCGAAATATCCATTTTGACCATCACCGAGGTAATTACAACGACTTTTCTCGTGACGTCTGTATGTATGTGCGTATGTGTGTATGTGCGTATGTGCGTATGTGCGTATGTATCTCGCATAACTCAAAAATGGTATGTCCTAGAAAGTTGAAATTTGGTACATAGACTCGTAGTGGGGTCTAGTTGTGCACCTCCCCTTTTGGTTGCTTTCGGATGTTCCTAAGGGGGTCTTTTGCACCTTTTTGGGGGGAAATCATTGTTAATTTCGATGTAAACTCAAGTGGCGTTATAATTTGTCGGACACTTGGCGATATATCGCCAGTCTTTTGGTCGCCAAGTTTTGTCGCCAACTTGGCGACAAATTTGGCGGAGTTTTTTTTTTGGTTTCAATTTGGCCATTGTTGGTGATATTTAGAGAATAAATATTGAATCACATTAAAATAGCGAATAATGGGGAAATGACATTAAATTGGAGTAAAAGGAAGTCATGTGATGCACACATCAGCTCGTTTTTTTTTACCATTAGTAACCACATTTTCCGGGATTCTTTTTTTTTCTTTTTTTTCAAAGGAAAAATGAAAGTAATTTCACAAAAACGTTAGCAGTGAAAGAACATATTGCCATGTGAGACCTAACTGAAATTTCATTCATTTGCATTTCTTTCTTTTTCTTTTTACTCAACCCCAAGGTGCGCTCGAACCTTTTGTGCACTCCCACGTGTTTGCGCTTGCTAGTTTTTAAGGAGGTGGGTAGGAGAGTAAAACGAAATATGGCTTTTTTCTTATCCTTAAGCGATTTGAAATACTAAGTGAGAGTAGGTAATCATTTTTACTTCGAACGGTACTACAAAATAGAAATACAGTTGTAAAAAGAAAAGAAAACAAAATTCATGAAGTAATAATGTGTGCGGTCGGTGGGATTTTAAAAAAGTTGCCGGTGGAGTAGTTTATTTAGTAGCCAAAGTAAGACATTTAGTCACCAGATGGCGAGTGATTATTTTCAGTTCTAGGTGTAGATATTTAAAAATCTCTTCTTAATAGGTGCACTCTAAATAGGTGATTTTATGTTTAGTTTTGTTTCTTTTGCACGTTGGTTATTATTGCTCTTGCTCAATCATTGGTTAGTGTTGCTGCTATTACATCTCCATAGCTGAAACATAGCAAAATCGTCCCACTTATGACGCGGTATGGAAATAAGGATTTCGAGTAAGAAAAATTCTTCACCTATGCTCGGTACCCTCGCTGACAAGGGCCTCCGTAGTTGAGTGACAAATTTATAGGCGTCCAGACGAATCTCCACGATGTTGTTGAGTAAGGCGAAAAGAGGCGCCAAAGGAAATGCTGCAACAAATAGAGTCACAAAACCAAACTGGATGACTGTAGGGGAGAAAAAGAACAAGAAAATGAAACCGTACATTCATAATTTTAAACTCATTAATACACTAAAGCTAAATTCATCTGTGACCAAACTCGAACGCAGAGATCAGTTTAGCGCACGGATGATCCATGATCAGTAAACACGTTCCTACGCTTGTATATAAACAATTTTGACTTTGGCGCGAATGGAGTAAAAGTCTTATTACCAAACGGCACGACCAAGTCACAGATCTGAATGAAATTCTGGATTTAGGTCAGTTTTCGCACTAGATATGAACCCAGCCAAAGCTATTTGACTGCATAGGCCCTAGTTCGGCTGCAACAAGTGTCTAAAATTGTTATTTGAGTTCAGAAATGCAATGGTTTTCCCTTTGATATTAAACTTTTTTTTATCCTTTTTTTTCCATCTGCAATGCAATATGAGCCAATTAAAAGCATTCACAACATAGAATAAAGTACAATCTCCCCCTTCATTGTACTGATAAACAGACGCTGAACGTCTTGCGAGGGTAAATACTGTCCGAAAATTTCAAATTCCAATGAAAACGGCATTGCAATTCTGGAGCCCTGCAAATAGTGTGGAACTTGAAGATCACGAACCTTGACAAACTTCTGAATTCAGGTCAGTTCGTACTAGACATGAGCCCAGGTAAAATAGTTTGAGTGTATAGGCTTTAGTTCGGCACCAAGGAGGTTCTACATTTTCTTGTTTGGCTCCGGAATCGCAATAGCGTTTTCATTGGCATTTGAAACTTTGGCGCAATATTTGCTCTCAGGGCCGGATTTGGAAGCGTGGATGCCTTGGGCCAACGAAGGAGTGGAAGCCCCTAATCAGAGTTCGAAAAGATCATCATATTTTCGAAAATATCTGATACTTTGATATATATCCGAATATTTTGATATATATGTATATATCCGAAATTTTCGACCCGTGAAAGTTAGGATATTCTGCAAAAATTTTACTGTGCCCTTTTTTGTGGAGGCCCCGGGCAGTAGCCTCGCCTGTGCCCTCTCCTAAATCCGCCCTGGTCTGCCCTCCTCCATCCAACATCTTTCGCATCTCTTGTTACTACAACGTAGAGGCAGTGAAACTTACTCTTTACTGTGACTGCATTCAGTTGGGCGATATTGCAATGCAATATCAAGAAAAGAGTAAAAACAGGTTAACTTCAAAGGAAAAACCATTGCTTTTCTGGAGCCAAACTAGAAACTTCAGATCCCCATTACGGCAGAACTAGGGCCTATGCAGTCAAACCGCTTTACCTGGGCTCATATCTTGTGGGTATTGACCTAAATCCAGAATTTCGCCCAGATCCGTGACCCTCAACGTCGTGCCGTTAGGTAGTTAATGTCCTCTTTGTCACTTGCTTCGCTTGTTTGCTGTTACAATCGTTATTTTTAAATTTTGAAAACTGCCGCTTATTTGGCAAAATGCTATGACTATAAGCCGCTTCCAGAAAACAGAAATAAAATCGTCGGATTCCACTTGATGAAGGCGGTGTCAAGTGCATTCTCCTGGTAACGGACAATAGATACACAACGAGAAACCAGCTACACGGGCAACCGAGACCAAGTGGTAGACGAGCAAGCGTCCGAAAAGAGCATGCGTGCAAATAACGTAGCCTACGAGGATGCAAACAGTCTTGTATTCTCTAGAGATCAGTTGTTTCATCCTCGTAGGTGGGCTTTGGCCCGTTTACTTCAAGATTCGCCAATGGCTGCCACTAGCCACGAGTTGTGTATCCACTTATACTAGATCAGTGGTGCCCAGCCTAGGGACAATGGGCCACATCCGACTCGCAAAGCTGATCCGCGCGGGTAATGTTTTGCTCAATGTTGCAAATCGAAAAACACGATTAATGACAATGTTACAAACTTAGATTCAAATGTTCAGAAATAGGGTTCTGAAAAACAGATACATTTAATAAAAGGAGCATCAGAATGATAAAACAATTAAAATGGTTTTTAATTTTCTTCCCTTTTTCATATTTTCGCATGTTATTTAGAGAAAAATATTTTGAAATTTTATGTGTTCTGAGCCGCGAGAATCATTTTAATATACACTGTGAAAACGATTCAGAAACGTTCTTGGAAAATGATAGGCAGCTGATGTGCCCAATTTCTACCAGTAACATATCTTGGAAAAACCAGCACTGTTTCGCTAAAAGTCAGTAACCTTTCTGAAACTAACCTTGAAACTTTCTGAAGAATAGCGAAATCTCCCCTGTTAAAGCCAGTCATGTCTTGTGAATCTTCTAGAAAAATTAAGTAGGTTTAGTGTAATTGACTAGAACCGTCCTGGTTTACCAAGAGAGCTCCAGAAGAATTAGAGCAACCACGGCCAAAACTACATGCAAGAAAAAAAACCAAGCATATCTCCTGTCTGCTTTTCCTGCCTTGCAAAGTTGTAGCTATCCATTGACTTTTTCGCTCTCATTGGAAGCAGAGTCAATCTCGACTGGCCGTAATTAAAGGTAGGCCGATACACTTAATAAACCCAATCATTCAATCTTTAAACTGGTAGCTAAAAATATTTTCGACAACAGTGAAAAGTCTGCATTTGTTCAACTTGTAGCGATTCAGGAAACTTTTTTGCGAAGATACTTGTTTTTACGGGGAAATAGGTGAAAACCTGTGAAATCCCGAGACGTTCCACGGAAATAACCAGTAACGTTTCGGAATTTTTTTGCAGTGTAAGAGGCAGCCCTCTGGTAGGAAAAGCTTGGGCATCACTGAACTAGATCCGTGGCTAAGCCCTGATTTTAAGTACTATATAGCTGAGCTATCTAAACTAACCCATCTCCAGGTACTCATCGAAAAGCGCCATACGATCACACTCCAGCAAATTGTAGTCCATCTCCCACCGAGTAGTGGCTTTTCGGTCCCTGGGGCCGTCCCTCGTCCGCCACCAGCGCTTCCACCAGTTCATCACTTCCCTGAAACAAATCAAATTCATGACACGTTAATACATTGACGAAAGCTTCAAGCGTAGATAACAACGCACGGGAATGTACTTACGCCCAAGAAAGTTCTGAAATATTATTGAGGATTTGTTTTCCGACCATTATAATCGCCAGTTGTACGCACACTTCAAAGAGACAGCCTCCAAGTTCACACTAAGAAAACAAAAAATAATAACTTTAAATATCATCGCACTTGAGGAAGAGCAAAAATACCAACTACTACATTTTACGAATAAAAGTAGGGAAATGTGGGGCAAAGTAAAATAGCGGGGGGCGAAGTGAAATGGGGAATTTTTTACCATGATATCAGAGCTATCTATCTGGTAATAGTTTAACTATATAGTCACACATACGAGGGGAGACCCAAAAATAACTGGATTTTTGTTCTAAAATATTTATGTATTAGTTTATTCGCAAAATTTCTTTTGTCTCCTTTAAAGTGTTCACCCTTAGATGCAATACACTTGATAATTCTTTTTTTCCGTTGTTAGAAGCTCCCCTGGAACTCTCTAACTTTGACCATGTCCAGTGCCCGTTGCGAAGTAGTTTTTACAGCTTCTACATCATCAAAACGCTTCATTTTCAGATTTTTTTCATCCTCGGGAACAGAAAAAGATCACAGGGGGCTAGGTCTGGCGAATACGGGAGTCGAAGAACGACTGGCCACCCCTGAGAGCGGTTAATAGTAAAGGTTGTGTGTACGGGAGCGTTATCATTGTGAAGGAACCATCCTTCCAATCGCCCTAGCGAGCTCCAACTCACTCTTGTTTCTTCTAAATTTTCGTCAATCGTAAAACGTCAACTCTCGTTGCTTTTTTGACAGATTTTTTTCAACGTTTTCAACATTTCGAGACGTTGAAGGGCTCTCAGAGCGAGCATGATCTTCAACATTCATGCTACCGCGTTCAAAGCGCCCAAACCATTCGAAAACTTATGTACGGCTCATAGCATCGGTCTTGAAAGCTTGTTGAAACATTTGGTAAGCTAATCCGTTGCCGACTTTTCAAGCAGGAGAAGCAAAATTTCAAATTTAGTTTTTTCTTTTAAATCTGCCATGTAATGAGTTCGCAGGCGGAAGGCAACATCACCTGAGAAAACCAACCCTACGATCAGACGGTATCAATTAAACTGACGCCAATTGCAGAGCTAGTTTATGAAGGTCTTGAGCCATCTAGCTGGAGAACACTCTACTACATCTAGGATTGGCATCGCACCATTAGTCCGGTTTCTTTTGGGTCCCCCCTCGTATGTAGTACGCCAGTCAGAAAATATTTACACCAGGAGGTCAAAGCCCATATGGTAAAACAAGCAATTCTCAAAAACTGATATTCATATTGTAATATTTTGTTGCAAGAGAAAACTTATTTTATTATAGAATGTTATAATTATTGTTATTACATTTTAAATAACCGAGATCTACTGATATTCGGAGCAGTATTTATTTATTTGATATCAAGATTATTTTTAAATTAAATGTTTTGTACAATAGCAGTATATACGAGGAAAAGTGAAATAGTTCATTTCGTTTACTTATTCAATGATGTATTAAAAAGCACTAAACTATTCATTTATTCAGAATACGTTCGGAAACGCGGATCGGTCCCACCGGTGCTACCGCAAACGTTCGGAAACGGCAATCAGTTCTTTTTTGTCTGTGATCAAACAGCGTTTGGATATGCTCGCGATCATTCTCTGGCGGTCAACCCGGTTGCAACCACTCTCACCACAGTCTCGACGTAGTTAGCTAGATCACATGGTATTTTTGTGGCGAATTCGGTCTTGTTTCAAGTTTTACTCTTTGATTAGAGCATCATCTGCTACTAAACTAGAACTAACCGCGCTGTAACCACGAGTGTTCGGTAACATACCTGATCTACCGGGCTCACCGGAAAACTACCAGTGACGTTAAAATCGCAACCTGATCATTGAACTCTATACTAAGCTACACTTTTCTTACTATTGCTCAATGAGCCTGAACAACCACGCGGAGTAACTGGTGAACTGTTTTCAAACGCTGGCAACTGTCAAGTTTCAAAAATTACCTCTAGAGTAACAACAGAGTTTTTTCTTTCTATTTGCATATGTAAACTGACACTGTATATTTTTAGAGTCAAACAGTCTACTCTTCAGTGGGAACAAAATGGAGTTGTTCGAAATAGCAGTTATTATTTCTTACATCCATACTCTTTCTCTATTTCGATGTATTATTTATTCTGCTTAAAGTGTTAATCCGATAGCTATTTTACTTTGAATTCCTAAACTCACGAAGTTGTATAATTTTTTCTCTCGCAATCAATTGAAAATATTCGAGACATTATTAATGACTTCAATTAAAAACATAAATTTTGTGCTAGCACGTAAAGCATTTTCTAACAGGATATCAGATGCCTTTTATTTTTATCCTCAAATATTTTATAAACATTTCTTAATGTACAAAACCAATCAAAAAATACGAATAACTTGCTTACTTGATCTTGTCGAAAGCCAAAAAGCGTAAACGTATCTCCTGGATGCCCAAAAAACCTGTAAAATAAAAGAATATTGCTTAGAATGAAAGAATATTCAGTTTTTTACGCTACCTATAATAAAACATGGAGCATGCTCCATTTTTGCTTGTACGTGGAAAAGAAAATGATTCGTGTTCTTTTCCAAGGAGACTCACAAAAGCTAACTTGTAGTCGAATAAAATAGACCTATATTTTAATCCATTATTTGTCAACGAGATCTTCAAATCTAATCGTTTCTCCAGTTCTCTAAACTTCTTTAAAGCTGACAGAAGTTAGAAAGACAATTTCTACGCAGTTAATTCAATTGTAGGATGGCAGCGCAAGTCGATTTCCTTTTGGAAGACTGCTGAAGACAAAGAGATGCGACGATGAAAAGTAAGGCGGATAGAACCTTTATAATCAGTTCATTGAATAAAAAATAGGCAGTAATGGACTGCCGACAGAAGTAAAAACTTAACAATACGAAAAAATTTTATATGTTTGTACGCGCGCGTGTGTGTGTGTTTAATTTTCATTTAAAACTTATTGTAATTTTAAAAATTAAAGTTTTATAATTTGTAGATTCAAAATATCAGCTAGTCTAGTTTTAATGTTTATCAGCAATGCGAACATCAATTATATACGAGGGCAAATCAAAGTTTTAGGGGATTGATTTCACAGGGTTGTTGATCTCATGGGAGTAGGGGTGCTCTGTAGCATTTGAGGGAGGTGCGCCGTTATACTTGAGGGGGCACCCTTAGTATATTTCTACGCTTTTAACACTTTTCTTTCAATATTATTGTTATTTTCAAAAGTGACATTCTTAAAAGTACCTTAACACACGGCTAACTGTTTGCGATAGTTGCTCTTATTGATTTGAATATGCAAAAAAGTTTGCCTTCTTTCCGTTTCTTAAATTCGAGCTAACTTCGCTAATTTTAACACACGAAACTGATATCAGAAAATAAGTACTGTTACATCATACCTCATGTGGATCTGACAGCACGAAGATCGCTTGAGGTTAGTCAGAGGTGCCTATACCCCCCAAGAGAGATGGTGCATCTCCTCAAACACTCAGTAGCACCCTCAAAATAAAATTAAGACGTCTTAAAACACCCTCTAAAAATTTCAGTGGCGTAATGAGCGCCATGTCCTCTTTTTGTGGGCACCAATGGCGTAGTAATTCTTCAACTTATTGTGTGGCTGAGTATTTATGGCACTCGGTAGCAGAGTCAAAAACATCGAATACGTCGGAATTCGGGAAAGCAGTAAACGCGATAAGGAAATCAAGACTTTTAAAATCAGAGTTCAATTATAAGTAATAAGACAACAATAAGACAAGAAAGTAATAAGAAATAAGCAAATATACCTTATTGTACACAAACAAAATCGTTTCACGAAAAAAGAAACTTTCATAACGCTTGATTAAAGAAATCTATACTTAATGCCTGTCTTGTCTCCAACCGATTTTGAGACGACCTCGTCCACGGTCGATCGCCAACAATCTTCAGCTTGGAAATAAGCACAAAATAAGGCAGTGGCAAAGGGAGGTAGGTATAAGTACCAAAATTAAAAATTTGGAGATAATCAGTACAAATGGTGTCAGAACCTCTCCTCTGCTTTAGAGCAAGAGATAATACAATAGTTCTGGTGGGTGCTGCTGTACAGCATGATTTAGAAAAATATTTCAATGAAAGTCAACACTCAGGTTCTAAACAATAAACGCGTTTTACTCAAAACTTTTAAAATTCCACATAAACATCCCTTTGCTTCTCACTACCTCAATTAGCTTAGATATTTTTCTCGATTATGTTAAAGTTTGAAATTATTCTTTGGCTGTAATCTTATTTCAAACAACCCATCAGCCCGCTCTAGCTGTGAAACGGGATCCACTACCAAGTTTTTGAATGCAAGAAGAAATGTTCGATCTTGTGATTATCATCGTCAAATAAATGAAACTTACGGAGTAAGCGATTAGCGAAGGTGTGGCTCGTTTGTAAAGTGTAACAATAGAGGGAACTTTTCAAAGACAGGGAGTGAAGTAGACGCGTGTCGTTGATCTCTAGGAAAAGTTGGAAGTAAAGGACTCACAAATTGTTAATCTATTTCATAGCCAAACGATACTTACTTTCTGCATGAGTTTTGAACAAAAGACTCAACAGCATAAAAAAGTATTTTATACCGTCGAATGTGGTGGGTTTGTGACAGCAGGGATGAGAAAGTGCCATACCGCATGTACCAATATCAATACAAATAGGTTAAATCAGAAATACTCAACCTACGGCTCCTCCAGGACATATCTCGGTGGCGATGCCAATTCCTGTGGTCCGTTGTGATGTTCAATGTTACAAATAGAAAAATATATTCTTGAACCATCCAAACCAACAGATCATCTTCATTCGGGATTATGAATGGTTGTTGCAAATTTGAAAGATGGAAACTCCTTGTCAATAAAATAATCACGTGGTAAAGATAGTAAAAATTCCCAGTTTGCATTTTTCTCTCCTCTTCCGTGTCCTCCCCCCTCCCCTCGTGTTATCTAAAAATATTTAAACTTACTTTAACTTTGAATGTGTTTTTCTCTCAACAGATTCCTTTTAGGTATGAAGTGCGAACCGCAGGTTAAATTTGGTTTGGCACCATTGGGCCAGATCAAGTTACACGAATGATAAAGCAGAGTGCGGCACCCTTTCAAATCTTTCATCTGCTATAGAAATAGCATCCTATCTCTAATTGTTGTACGTTCATTTATACCACAATGTATTTGGCGCATTCTTAATTCCTGCTCTTACAAACTCACTCCATTCAACAGATAACTAGAAAGACATGTAAAGAGACTCACCTTCCTTTGAAAAATGCAATGTAGATGAGGGAAGAATACATGTTGATGAATTCGAAAAGGAACATTTTAAACGTGAAGGTGTCCTCATACTCGCGCTGAGTCCGCGGTTGTTCTGTAGATACACGAACACAGCTATTAAAATTCATTTTTATAAACTGATAGCAAAAATATCTCATGTATATCAAACACTTACCAAGATTTGTTAATTGGGCAGTCAAGTTTCGGTACACCTGCAATAGAGAAGAAACTGTAGAAATGAAATCGTAGATGAACCTCATGTTAGCCTATAATTTTGAAAATAACTTGATTCATTTGTGTTTTTGAAGGAATTTTAAACATCAGGAGATGTTTCTTAAAAGTATTCCACACGAGACAAGGGCCTGTTGGATATCATAATACATTGTTATAACTAATTTCATAAACTAACCAACGAAGGGTTTGGCGCAGTATAGCCTACTAAGGCTCTTGCGCCAAATTAACCAATAGAACCACGAAAGGTAGTTCGGTGTACTTTAACCGCTTGTTAATTGTATTTTCAAAAAAAGTTTTCGAAATTTATGATAACAATTTAAGTACGCAATTTCTTTGGAGCCAAACAATTCTATTTCAAAATTTTTACTATGTTACTAAGCAGGAAGAAAAGTTGATTGTTAAATACATATTACTTATGAAAACTAGTTTTAACGTAATTATTCTCTTTCCCGATATCGCATGTATCTAAGATGATTCGTTCACTATGTAACCACAAAGTTGTGAGTTTCTTTTCCCCATGCACCATGGACTGCTTTATGAAAATGATCGAGTTTATTCCTTAACCTTTCATGAGAATGGGGTTGTTTCCTTCAGTCAAAAAGAGTACTTTTTTTTCACTGAAATTGATAGAATAAGAAAAAAAAAACCATGGACTCAGAAAATACTTTCACTTTCTCAACAGTCATTTTTTAATAATTTTTTTTAAATGTCCGATTTTGAAAGCAAGGCGTGGTCTTTATGACGTCACAAATGATGCACTTTGGCGCATCTTTCTACCACGGTTCCACGTTATGATAATCAAGAAGCGAATTACAACTGCGCTCTACGCTTGCTATCAACCATATCGTTGCCAATACACGTGAATAAAGATGCGAATTAAATATTTTGGACCGTGAATGGCAACGCTGAATGGCATTTCATCATTTGTGATGTCATCAGCAGAAGCGTTAAACAATAAAAGAGCACCGATTTAAGTAAATTTAAAAAATTTTTAAAGTTAAAGAAATTATTTGAAAAATTGTCAGATTCTATGTTTTTAAGCATGCTCTTTCAGAAAAAAATCCTTTAAAATTTTGGAAACGACCCCATTGCTCAAGAAAAAAGGCTTTACATCTCCCAACGGAGGACTATTCCGGTACAGCTCTTGTTTTTAGTAAAGACTGCAAACTACTATCTCCAAGTGTAATCACTGGCCACTTGAAATGTCTTAGATATGAACTGGCTTGCAAGATGTACACCACCGGCACTAAAGGCATAATCGAGTCATATTCTGAGTTCTGGATCTGGAAGGCGGAGGGAGCAAGTCGGGGCCTTTTCCCAGGGCAGCAACTTCTGGAGGCGGCAATTCATTTTATTTTTGAGCAATCACAAATTGCTTGTTGTCCTCACTTGACCAAAGTTGATGTTGCTTTGAATTTTCAGATAATAACAACGAGAATAAGTCTATCTTGTTGTTTTAATATTTGTGAGGAGGATAAATTTTTTTCGCTATGGTTACAAATCGTTTGCGCTTGTTCAAGGTTTAACTTAAGCTTGAAACTTAACTCTGCAAACTCCACTGTCAACCGACCTCCGCGAGTGGGACAACTCCTGGGCGATGGCGTCTATGTTCTACACACACACACACACAAACACACGTCTACTCTCCACACACGTGCCAACACATACATACACACACGGCTACATGCACATACACAAACACTCACATCTACACACACACACGCACATGTCTACACACACGCCTGCACACACACAAACGCTTACACACACATGCCTACACACATACACACGTCTACACACATGCCTACACATATACCCGTCCACACACAAGCCTATACACATACCCACACACATCTAAACACACATGCCTGCACACGGACATACATTCATCACACACACTCGTTATTGAGAAAAACCTCATTTGAATTGTCAAAAATTCAAATTTTGTTTTTGTGCTATTTCTTGTTGAAACTCTATATAACCAGAAGAAGATGGTAAAGAGGGGCTGTTCTAAGTTTTTGCTCGCCTCAGAAAAATCAAGGAGCAGGCACTGCATATTCTAACACGTCTGGAGAACCTTTTTAAATGCCCTCTTTTTGCTGTAGATTTTCGGAGGACTTTTGGCTCAGGGACCTAGTTTAGCCCACATTTTACCACATTATGAAAAACTTAATATTTTTCATAAAAAATATTATTACAGACTAAGGAGACCTCAGGAATACAAATAAAATTTTAAACATTACCAAACATGTATTCGTTTCCATTTTACAAGCTGTCCTATATATAGGACGATGGTACAATCCACTACTGTATACTTGGTTTTTCGTTCAAGCTTTCTGGTACGTGTGAAATGGAAGAAAATACTCTACGCAAAGTCTTAAATAATATTTTTCATGAACTGCCACTGTTTTTCTTAGTACAATGCTTCAAGTTATTGTGTTGTTTTCAATTTGAAGTTTTTACTAAAACGTTTTCGTCTGCAGCTTCAAAAAGGCTCTTCTGTATGGTTCGAGTCTTGTTTTGATGAACAGACAGTTGCTTTTCAGCAATGTTTAAAGGTACACAAACCCATGTAAACAACAGTAACTTTTCTACAGGCTTCAATACATATTAAGGCTTTTTCTGAAGAAAACAGTTTCGATATTTTCCAAACAGCATCCAGTAACTGCTTCAAAGGCATTTCGAAATTATGGTCGGTCGTTAGCATTTTGTATTACTTATGGATGCATAATATTTCTATGTGCTTTTCATGTAAGTCCACGCCATCTTTACACTAGTACAAAATAAAATATTTTTCCTTTTTGTTTCAATTCTTCATTATTCTGTGTTTTTTTTTTTTTTTTTGAAAAACTTTGTATCTTCGAAATTGCTGATGAGTGATACTTCTTTGCCATCATTTCAACGAACAGTTGTGATCTTGTGCCTCATGTGAAATTCCCTATCGGATGTTTAAATCTAATAATTTTCAAGATTTTTGGATGGTTCTAAGGGACATTTTCTCATTCCAATTTCCCTTACTGTTTCCGTTTTAAATAGTTGTTTGTTTCTGAGATGAACAAAAATATTATAAGACAAAAAAATGTATGTTTTGTGCCCTGCTGGAGTTTTAATAATGGTCATCAAATTATCAACAACTGTATTATTTACAAACTGTATTACCTGAGTGTAATTCTTTTCATTTTTCATCTTTTTAGCTCTGTTATGACAGTCGAAACAATTTTCGGAATCGGACATTTTTTTTGTGCACCTTGACATATAAAATGGAAAGTGGTAACCACCAAAAGAGTTGACAATCGAGAGCTTACTACCAAACTTCATGAGCTTCCCATTTGTGTAAATTTTTCATCTCTATTTTTCAAAATATAGGGCTATTATTTCAACAATGGCTGAATGCTCAGAAAACACACCAATTTTTTGAAAAGCTTCATTCAAAAAATTATAAATTAGGCGAACTTTTCAGTAGCTATGTAAATCAATAGTAGAGTTATCATCCAAATTGTAAAAACAGCTTGATATGAAAGAACTGTTTTCATGACATAGTTTGACGAACAAAAGCTCTTCTTTTATCGGGAGCATCTTCCCCATTTCACTGGGTATTATATAATTTTTATTTTATTTTTATTTTAAACCAATGATACCTTCGTACCTGCCATTTCTAGCTTAACCGGTGAAGGGTACCATGGTGGTTGAGGGGGAGGGAAAGAAACTGAAGGGAAAACTTGAAATACATATACATATCGCATATACGCACATACCTATACACATACATACATACATACATACATACATATATATATATATATATACATATACACACACATACACAAACATACATACATACATACATACACACATACACACACATACATACATATATATACACATATACATAAAAAAAACATATATATAAGGGGGAAAAGGCTTGAAAAAGTTAATAGGTTCAAAGTGCTATATTGGGGCCAAGTAACTAGGAATTAATGAGAGAAAATACTGTTACATATATATCCTCGTATAAAATAAAAATATTAACAGAAAAGTAAATATATAAAATACTTATAGTAAAAAGACTCTTGGTTAAAAGGTTGTATACATCCAAGTTGAAATGCCTGGTAACGGCCCACTGTAAACATGCCTAATAACAACATTTTCCAAAAAAGAGGGAGAAACGGCTTAGTGAAACCTAATACGCGTATTTGTTTCTTCCACCGATGTTTACTGAAGAGGGTGAGAAGAAAGGCCAAAAATTGGCTTTCATTTTGGAAATTAAGTATGTAAAACTGGAATAATATAATATATTAGTGACGAAAAGAGTTACAATAAAAGGCATATTATGTAAAAGAGCAAACCGGTTGTAGCAAGAGTACTCGAGATACTACGACGGGCTTTCTCTTTTTCTCCCTTTTCTTTGAAATATAATAGTAATGACAGTAATAAAGTAAAATATATACATTATATATACAAAGTTTTAAAAAATCGAGGATACCCCAGCTAAAATGCTTGATAGCACGCATTTTTGAGACACACAATCATGTAAAGCAATGAAGAGGAAACGTCTTAATGAGTTCAGCTTGAACAGAAACGCAAGTCCACATCCTTTACCAATACACACCTGGAAGAGTTGGAAACAGACTGGAAAATCAGCTAACTTCTTGGAACTCGTAGTTGCGGATGGTCAGTTCGCTAATTAAATTATGGATGGAATTTAAACCAGATGGGTGCGAAAGAGCTTGACGAATATTGTCGGGTATTGTGATACTATTGTTCATCTTTAGGTGAAATTGAGAGGTGAGAGGGCAGGAGTAAAGATAATGATCTGGAGTACCTACGAGTCCACATGCACAGTTGGGAGATGGAATTATTTTGAAGCGAGAGAGGTATGCTGGAAAGGGCCCATGCCCAGTTACTAAGAGGGTGTCAGATCTGTTCTTGATCCTGGTTTTTAAAGAAGGGTTTGGGAAGATGGAATGTACCCTTCTGCCTGTTGTTTCACTTTGCCATCGTGTGTTCCAACTATCTTTTAGATGTTCTTGTAATTTTTGTTTTATGAAGGATTTTGGCACTGGCATGTTTAGAATAAGGGGGGTAGATGAGTCGTTTGCTGCTTGTTTGGCTAAGAAGTCAGCCGCTTCATTTCCCACCTGTCCTGCGTGACCCTTAATCCAACTTAATGAGATATCCTTCTGGCCTTTGAGTATTTTTTGAATTTTTCTTACTAGGGGATTTCGATGTATGGGATTCAGCAGTGCTTCCAAGGAGGAGAGACTATCAGAGTATAGATCTGCGGCAGAAGAAGGGTGATTTATTTGCAGATACGACAAGCCTTGAAAAATAGCCATAAGCTCTGCCTGGAATACTGAGTTTGAAGGATTGAGTCTTGCGGACCAGTTTTGGATGCGGACCCCATCCCGTAGCACAGCATAGCCTGCTCCTACTCCACACTTTGTTTTGGAGCCATCCGTGTATATCTCCAGATTCTGCAGTGAGGGAGTTTTTCCCTTTAAGCATATCTTAGGAAGAGTACACTGGATGCTTGGATGGCTATCCCACTTCTTGGCAGTTTCTTCTAAGTCGCTAGGGCTGAAATTGTGGCCAGGAATTTGAATCGATTTGCTTGTGAGGGAAAGTTTTGACATTAGAGCTTTTGACTTGATCGTAAGGTCTATTGGAGGGATTCCAGCGATAACATGGAGTGCGGCGTGGGAGGTTGTGCAGTATGCTCCAGTCACTGTTAGGAGAAGAAGTCTTTGTATTGTTTGTATCTTCTTTAACGCTCTGCCGTGCATCCAGTTCGTCCAGACAGCCGATCCGTATAGAATTGAAGATTCTACAACATTTAAATAGATCAGCTTCCGTTGTGATATGTTCATGCCCCAAGTAGGACCAGCAAGACGTTGTAGAAGTGCTTTCTTCCTCAGTGCTTTCGTTTTTAAAAATTCAGCGTGTGGCACAAAAGATAAATTTTTGTCAACGATGATTCCTAAGTATTTGACTTCGTCCGCACGTTTTATAAAAAAATTTCCAAATTTTAGACTAGGTTTTTTCACTAAATTCCTTGGTTTATTGAAGATAACTGCTCTTGTTTTGCCCTCCGATGCCTCTAAGCGATGTTCAGTCAGCCATATGTGGAGAATTTGAAGAGATTCTCTAGCTGAGTTTTGTAATTGAGCTGTTGTTGAACCGTGTACAACGAAAGCTAAGTCATCTGCAAAAGCCTGAACAAAAGTGTGATCCGGCCATGGTTTTGCAAGTAAAGATGTTATAACCAAATTCCATAGTTGTGGGCCACTGCAGGAGCCCTGCGGGCATCCCTTAAACTGTGAGGTAGAAAGGACTTCGTTTTGGGCTATTAAGGTAATTTTTCTATTACTCAGGAAGCTGCTGTAAAGATTATAGACGCCCTTTTCGCATCCAGTTGCTGCTAGAGAAGACGAAATATCTTGCCACTGTAAATTTTCAAAGGCTGATTTTATGTCTATGGAGATAAAAATGGTTAAGAAACCTGAATTTATCCTCTGGTCTATTTCTGTTAAAAGGGAATGAAGTGCATGCTCAGTTGAAATTCTTGGTGTGAATCCAAATTGAAGGGGATGTAAAAGATTGTTAACCGAAAGAAAGCTTTGAAGTCTGTTAACAATGAGCTTTTCCAGGATTTTTGACAGAGTTGGAAGTAGCACTATAGGACGATATGAATCAAATGACGTCAGCGGTTTGGAGTGTTTGTGAAAAAGAATTAAGACTCCTTCTTTAAGGCAAGTTGGAAAAAAACCCATTCTGTAACACTTGTTCATGAAGTTTAAAAGAAAATTTGGGTGAACTTCGAAGAAATATTTCCAAATGCAGTTGTCCAATCCGTCTCTTCCGGGAGCTTTTTTCATTGAAACGTTTTTCATGACGAAGCTGAGTTCTGAGGAGGTAAAATCTGCATTTTCTACAGAGGAAGAGTAAGTGGAGACATGGTTATCAGTGGCTGTGGGAAAATCTTGGGGGTAAAAATGATGTAGGAGTTTAGTGCAAAACGTTTTAGCGTCGTCATCGGTTGCCGTTCTTTCGTAAAGAAGAGAAGGGTGCACAGTGTTTCCAAACGTAACTTTGTACGGCTTGGAATAAGTGGAGCTAGAGGCTGAGCAAAATTTTCTCCAGGAGGCTTTTTTGGCTGTTCGGATGTGTTTTTTATACAAAGCAAGTTCCCTCTTATAGGAAATGTAGAAGCTTTGACGAGTGTCTGTCGCTTGGCATCGTTGGTACCGTCGTCTTTTGGCGAGCAGTAGCTTCTTATGCATTGATAGGTTATGGTCCCACCAAGAAAGGGAAGGTTTGGGAGAATGAAACTTTATTTTGAAGGATTGGAGTGCACATGATTGTAATATTCTAATAAATTCTTCAGTGAAGATTTCTAAAGAGGCACAGTCATTAATAGGTGGGAGATTGGTGAAAATAGAGGGTATTTGCGCTTTAATTTTTTGCTTGAATCTTTCTGGATTATACTTTGATTTAAAACGGATAAAGCGGTGGAATGTCAATGGTGCTGAGAGATTCAATTGAATGTACTTATGGTCGCTGAGTGATTCATCGGCCAGAACTTCCCAAGTAAGCGTCAATGGCAAATTCCTAATAAGAGTTATATCTGGCCAGATTTCTGCTTTGTCTTTGGTGTAAGTGGGAGGAGCATTAGATGTATTAGCGATGCTTAGATTATGCGAAGAAATAAAATCTAAAAGTTCTCGGCCTCTAGAGTCTTCGTTCCTGTAACCCCAGACTCGGCTGTGCGCATTTAAGTCTGCTGCTATAATAATTGGAGTAATTGGGCATTATATAATATCCGCTACATAACATTAGGCCCAAAAAGTGTTTCAATTTTGATGTTTGCAAACAAAAATCGTTGTTATTCTTAGGCCAGGGTTACTTATTACTTTCCTTTACTGCTTTCATCATATTTTCGACCACACTCTCGAAAAATTTCACGAGTGTTTTTCTGAAATTATGTCCAACAATATTTTCTGACGATTTTTATTTGAAAGTGATTCATAAAGTTATGCAAACTTCGGGTACGCACTTAGGCCGTTTTCATTTTAATATATTCATTTCTTCATTAGTGTTGATTCCTTTTGAAATGTTTATTGCTGAGGGAACCTAGAAGTTTTTCGTCAAATTCAGCGTAACTATACAGAATGATAGAAATATTTTAATGAATTTCTTCATCATCAGTGACTAAATCTGGATCAGATGGCAATATTTTCAAGTCAAGGTCACTCTCATGGGTTAATCCTCCTATGACATTACATATTCTATAGGTAGTTCAGTTGTTTATCATTTCTTATTTAATATGCCACATGTACTCTTTCTTTAATTAATTTTCTTCTGAGATCAGCGTTCATACTTTGAACAGCAAATATTTTTACTCAATCCAGAAGGTAGCATCACAACGTATGAAGTGCGGATGATAAATTAGTCAACAAAAAACTCCCTACGACCCCCAAAAATATGCTCTTTCAACTCTTGTTGTGGAAAGACTTAATAGTATTGAGTTTTGAAAGAGAGCAATCAAGTTTTCCACTCCATTTTCCAGCAGCTAAGCTACTTTTGTATGGAGCGCGCATAGCAGGGGATTTTACCATCGTCCTATTTACAGGACGGCTAATAAAACCTTCATAAAACCTATTTAAATGTAGTTTTATCCTTGCAAATTTTACTTAGTACTAATGTATATGATTAGTAATGATAAAATTGAAAGAGGATTTTGGCATTTTTTCTACACAATTATTTTAATTAATTATTAAATTATACATTATAAAACTGCAAAAAATTGTCAAATTCAAAAATAAAAATAAAATAAAAATATTTATAATTGAACTCTAAAATTTTGTCTACAGTACTTATCAAACGTAGGGTTTAAAAAAATACCAAATTAGAAACTAAAAATGCGATAACCCTTGCCAAAATGCAATAAATATGATCTGTCCTACATACAGGACGATAGTAAAATATGGGTTAGTCAGGAAGTAATCCAGGGGGAAGAGGATTAGAAAAAAAAAACAACCTTCGAGTTTATTTCCAACATTTTTTTTTTCAATATTAACTATCGTGAATGCATGATTCAAGTCACCTTGTCCATGATGATGATGACGACCAAGTTGAGAAGCGAAGCGGTGACTGATGTGGCGATCTTGGCGTATGGTTGAAGAACTGGGTGATCGGATGCCGTCAGGACCGTCACAACGATGATGCGATACACGATGAGTCCGAACACAGTGGCGAGCAAAAGGCTCAGCTGCAAGTATAAATAAATGGGCCTTACCACATGTTAGGACACTTCGTTATTATAAGAAATAATTAGCACACCCGAGCGAACCATTCGCGGTACATTGTTGGAAATACCGAATTGAATTGCTCACGAACCAGTAGCGTAACTATGGGGTCTAGCGTCCTTGCCGAACTAAAGAAATTGCGCCCCCCCCCCAGGGTCGCCCACATGGGAAGTCATTGGAGGTCATTGTGACCTCCCAAAATTATTATTTTTTTGAACATTTTAACTAATAGGATTCGACAAATAGGAGGTAGCATTGTAATTTTTTTTCTTATTTTCTTTTTTAGAACTGTTTTCCATGATGCCAAATGTTCCTTCTCAGTAGATTATATACAGCTCCTCTAGCTTTTTTTTTTAAATTTTTTAAAGCATTTTTCCAAATTCTATATAGTTAAAAAAAAAAACATCTCTTAATTTTTTTTTTAAATCAGTCGAAATGCCGCCTCCTTGGCTACTGCGCCCCTGGCGAGAGCCACTCCTGTCAACCCCTAGTTACGCTACTGTCACGAACTACTTCAGATAATGAATTAAAAATGCATAAGTTTTTCAGTCCTGTGTGCTTTATGGGGGGGGGGGGGGAATATGAAGTTTCAAGAAGTTTGCATTATTTGAACGGTCATCAAATACTCCATTGCGGTTAATCGACTGGGAAGTAAGAAAACCCTTATACAAAAGCTACTAAACGATTAAAAATTAACGGATTAAGACACATGGTTCTAAATACATGTGGACCATTGAGACTGCTTCTAATCAAAGGTTTAGGCAAAATGTTAAATGTAAGTATCTTAATTTTCAGAAAATGATAAAACTTTCCTGCAAACGATAGCACTTTTACCATTATTTCTACACTCCAGGTTAAAGCACAGATCTGTTTTTCGAACTCCGAACTACGACAACGGAAATTGGATTTTTTTTTTTAAGTGTAACTTTTCAAACAACATCTGAAATGCGATTATCTGCTTATTTTTTGCAACAGCGGTGATTTTTTTTTTTGAAAATTATACTTACGTATGAAGTTTGTTAAAGTATTAAGGAAATTATGGTTTACCCACAAAAACTCACCTGAGAGTTAATATAAAAGCTTCAGGGGCAAATTATACTATATAGAAGCTTGTGAAGACCAATTTCATATTATAGACATTTTACCCTTTAAGGATAAGTTGCGAGAGGAAAAAATAAAGGAGAATGTATCCGTAAACACACGAGAGAGGTTTAATAAGAGAAATCTTAACATTCAAAGTTTTCAACTTGCTTTGCTGAAAATTGGTCGAAACAAGTAGAACGAAATAAAACTAGAAACTTATTTAGAATATGCTTCGACATTAAATGCCTTAACTAATGCTTTGGTGTTTTCAGATTTCTTTAATTACTTTTGAAAAGCTACGAGGGTTGATCCAAAAGTAAGGTTTCCATCAATTTTACCAAATATACAGCACTATCTATTCTCATTGAAATTTACATCGTTGGAAAGAAAATACGTTTCTCTATGTTTATGTATAATCGCCATCTTTTTCTGTGCATTATTGTCGACGGTGCCCTAACGTATGCATCGAGTTTGACAGAATTCCATCGCTAACCCGTTGAGGAAGCGTTTTACCCATCTTTTGACTTCGTCGTCGCTCCGGAAACGTTGGCCATCAAAGTGTTCCTTAAACTTAGGAAACAAGTGGTAATCACTAGATTCGAGCTCCGGACTGCAATCAAGAACGGAGTGGTTTGTTGACTGTCGTGTCTCAGTCTGGCGTGTAGCACACTACATGCGTGCGACACGATCCCGAACTAAGAATAGGGCGACTGGTTGTTGATATGGAGAATTTTTATTACTGTCGTGTGTTTAGTGGAAGCCCCAAGGTAAAGACAAATCGATTGAAGTAAGAATTATCAAAATTGGCCAAGGAGTTTAGCCTCTACAACGCCACATAGAAACAAGCATACATACATAGACTCAAAAACCCATTACCCTCCTTTGCGTCGCGCACGCGCAGTCTGGTAAAAACCGGAAAACTCACCACAAAAAGAACAGCAGAATTGGCAGCAGCTATCCGGTACACCTTGCTCCAGAATGGAAGGAAGGGCTCGATTGCCTGGAAAAAAAAGAGAAAATTCAGATAGCATATTGGAATCTATATTAGGCTTAGTTTTAAATCACAATACTTTCTACATAAGGATTTTTGAAAGGATATTAACATACATTTTAAAAAATTTCTTACCAACTACCTTTTATTGATTCTTACCAACTAAATGAAATCTAAATAAAATTTCCTGTTGATCATTGGGCTTGATGTTTCAACTTAAATTTTAAACTTTTTACGAAGAATGTTTCCAGAAAACTTTCGCAAGTCAGAAAAAAAAAAAAAACTAATTTGAATTTTGAGATTTTGAATTCAAATTATGTTTTTCGCAATCATGAGTTTCGGCAGGACCCTACTCATTTGAGTTATTGTTTCTAGAAACAGTTTCTGTCCCCTCAAGCCTTTCCCTCGTCCTAGGTGATTGCGTGTGTATAGTAGTATTTGTGCAGGCGTGCATGTGTAAGTTAGGCTTGTGTGTGTGCACGTAGGCGTAAGTGTATGTGTGTAAAGCCGCGTGTGTGTGTGTCAGCGTGTACGTGTGTCGGTGTGTATGTGTGTAAAGGCGCGCGCGTGTGTGTGTGAGTGTGTATGAACGCGCAGGTGTGTAGGACATGCAATCCACCGGATTTCGGGGGGACAGTGGTCAGGACCAGAGGAGGCGCGCCTGCAGAGGCCGACGGGCGGTGGCGCTGCAGGTCCAGCTGACCCTGATCCAAGCTAAAAAAGGAACCACAACATCAAGGACGATCAAATGAAAACTATTAGCAATCGTGATTGCTCAAAAAAAAAAAAAAAAGAAAGATGAATTTATTGTCTTTAGCTACATAATTTTGTATTATCTTAAAATACCTCTGTTAAAGTAGGTAATTCCACGAAAAAGAGCCGCTATTTTCTCCTGCACTTGACAGCTTATATCCATTAAAAAATATAATTTTAAAATGGAAGGAAGAACGATTTTTGCTTAAGAAACCACACATACGTAAGAGACTACTAAAGCAACTAAATTTTGTTTATTACCTTTTTGAATTAGCACTTTTAATGAAATATATGAGACGTCATATCTGTACCTCAGAGACAGAAGGACGTAAGTCACACTATGATAATTTTACAAGAGGGAAAGGGAAGAAAAACTTTTTTCTGGCGCACGCAAAGGATGGGACGCGCGCTTTTGTAACCCTGGTAAAAACGTGAAAAGGATTTTTTAAAGAATTACGTTCACACGGCTCGATGCGGGATAGGCTTCTACTTACACTTCACTTATAAGCGGAAAATCGCAATTTTCGGACTTACGTCTTTGTGGCTCTAAGGAACGGATATGGATATGTGGGACGAAAATGTCCGCGGACTAACTCTAAATATTATTTTCGGTACAAAATGCTCAGTGTAACTGAATTTAGATCCTTATCATAGCCGCGCCGTCCCTATGTGCAAAGTCTTGCGGCGCACGACGGCACCAGAGCCCAAAGGGCGCCGAGCACTACCGATCAAAAATGCTTCAAATTGCACCCCGAAGCCCACCGCGCCTACCGCGTTTGCAGTTTACCAGTTTGGTTCTTGAGGTGAATATCTTGTATTATAATTTGTGCAAACATAGTCTTTTTGTAATTTTTAATTCTTTGTAATTCCACTGCTTCATGTTATCATACATTAAAAAAAAAAAAAAAAAAACGGTAAGCACATTTGCATATCACTTAGATGTGTGTAATATTTATACATTGTAGACAATAATTTAGGACAATAATTTAGGTTAATTTTTTAGTTCCGAAAAGTGTTGACCATATTTACTTGATTCTATCCCCCCCCCCCATATCTTTTTAACTATTGGTGCACTGAATTAAAAAAAAAACTTTGGAGAGACTATGTATTTGTTTTGGATCTTAAATTCAATGCCTTTTGTAACGGTTTCGTATTTTAAAATTTTTGATTTTACCGGAAATGATTTCAGTTTCCGATTTTAAGGGGAAATATACTCTACTTCAATTTAGAAATCTATTCACTACTCTGTTGTCATATTTTGACCGGCATAACACTTTAAATAATTATTTATTAATCATAGAGATACTTAGAGCGGCGTTAACCTTGTGATGTTTAAAATATTTTCTTTTTCCAAAAACGCATTAGCATATGACAGGCCTGGTCAAACCGGGTCCAGCCTGAAAAAAAACCGCTATCTCGGTAAAGTAGGTTTTTCAGAATTTTCTATATTTTGAAACATTCTCTTCAGAAACAAACTAAATATCGATCAATATAAAGTCCAGAAATAGATATCTTGCTTTCTGGACAGTATATCAAATATTAGAAGTTTCAGCGGCATACTAGCAAGCAGTAATTATTTCGATCACATTCAAAGATTTTTTTTTAATTGTTGGGGTAAAATTCTTTGATTAACTAAAACTGGCCATCTCTTTTTTTAACGGAAGCTCAATTCAAGGTTTCCAAGAGAAAAAGTCAGTTTCCAAAAACCAGTTTCAATCACCGTCCCTTACACCCGCATGTACTCGAAATAACTTAGAGATATGAAGTGAACACGTACACTGTGTTCCAAAATTGAAAATTTAGATTGTTTTTATTTTAATAAATTAAATGCCAAACGTATTTTTTTCCATATTGCATTTGTTCACAAAACCTGACCCCAGGAGCTAACTATATTTTGGTCGAACGTCACTGCATAAACGCGCTCAAAAGTCATTTGCACGACGGCGCCGATCAGGCTTGGCGCGGCCCTGATCCTTATATATAATTAAAGTGATGAACTCGGTTTCAAAAAACCATATTTTTGAAACCTCTGAACATATTACAATAAGAGGTACACGAGTTTAAAGAGAATTAATCAAGTGCTTCCCAATAAAGTTCAATTGCACAAATGTGCAATTCGTGACCACATTGTACAAAATGCTAAATCACAAGTGCTCAAGGTTAGAGCCTTTTAATACGCAACAAAATCGTAATCCAATTCGTTGCACACATTTTGGAAGATCACACAATGTCAACAGTTCGTCATGCTGCACACATACGTTCTTAAAGTTCTTGCAGGGTTTTTGGGCAGCGGTGGTTGATAAATAGTGTCTTCTACTGTTGTTGTTGTGTGCCAGGCAGGCTGGAAATTTAGGGGGTGCGCTGCTTCACTTTTCCTACTGTACCGTAATTTGGTGAGAAGTTCTACCTCTACAGTACGCAAATACCATAAAGATCCGTTTATAGGGTAGGGAAACCATTCACAGCACAACACATTCTCGGAAAAAAGGACAAGGACAGGAGAGAGAAAGTACGTCCATGCCCCAGCCGGGACTCGAACCCGGACCTTCCTGTCGCAGTCAGACTTCTCTGACCACTAGACAAGGCAGGTGTCTTCTACTAAATGCCATAAAAATAATCACTTGCAGGGGCTTCCCGGTGAGAAGTCAATAAATTTCCAAAAATTTCCATATTCGGAAAATTTTGTCTGTCGATTCGTCAAAATTATCCTCATTCGGCAAAACTTGGATTTCTATTCGGTCAAATTATCATCATTCGGCAAAATTTTGAGTTCCAGTTGACAAAATTATCATTCAGAGAAATTTGGAGTTCCATTGGGCCAAGTTACGATCATTTGGCAAAAGTCCATTTGGCATACAGAGAATTTTCGCCCTCCCAAAAAGTTATGTTCTTGGTTTTGGCACCCCTGATCATATGGCGTGTGAAATGAAGTGGATTACAGATTAGAGTGTTTGTTGTGTAACCAAACGCCCACACATCGAACATTTGTAACTGAAAATATGGAATGTACCGCTTTACATCCATGTATCACTTATTGTAATATACGCAGCAGTTTCAAAACTATGTTTTTTTTTTTTTTTTTTTTTGAAATCGAGTCCATCTTCGTGCACACCCTGTAATTCGTTTCATAGTTGTAGAATCAGAATCCGGAAATCAAAACCCATATAAATGAACAAAAGTATATCTTTTCGAAAGGTCTTACCATGGTCACTGGGTTGAGTCGGTAGTTTTTAACAGTGCTCTCATATTCAGGACGAATCTGTTCCTGGAAAGGATGAAAAAATACAAACAATAAGCAAAGTTTTTACTTCCTTTTACATGGTAAACGAAGTAAAAACCTTTTCGCGATTGCATTGTAATCGCGAAAATGTATTCACTCAAATTTCAGCCTAAATTTCAGTTTTACTCTGCCCCGAAAGAACTTTTTTGAGTAGTTTTTTTTTTTTTTAGGCCTTCCACACGTGCATGTATGAATACCTTAAGAACATGTGAGACAGTGAGAAGCAAAGGGATGTAAGTGGCAAAATTAAAAATTTGGAGATAACCAGTACACATGGTAGGTGAACCTCTCCTCTATTTTGGGGCAAGAGATTGTACTAGTAGCCCTGTTTGTTGCTGCTTTACAACATGATTTAGAAAAAAAAAATCTATGAAAGCCTACCTAGGATGTTATCTTTAAACGCGTTTTACTCAAAATGTCCACTTACATCCCTTTGCTTCTCACTGCCTCATATGGGCAGCTAAAATATCAATTTCGACCATACCCGAGTTAGTTATCGTGAATTTTCTCGTTACGCTTGTATGTACACTTGTATGTGTGTATGTATTTATGTTATGTATGTCGAATAACTCTAAAACTGTAAGCTGTAGAACACTGAAATTTTGCATATAGGAACTATATGGGTTCTAGCTGTGCACCTCCCGTTATGGATGCATTCTGATGTTTCTAAAGTTTCTTTACACCCTTCGTGTAGCAACTTGGTGATATATTGCCAAGTTGGCGAAGATTTGGTGGACAAAAAGAACTATCCAGCATAAAATTCTCAACTTTTGAAAAATGAATCGTTGTAAAAGTCTTTCATGCATCGGTTGGCAACAAACTAGAGGTGCATGTGATAAATTGGAAAAACAACGTAAATAAAGCACAAATTCTTTAGCAGATACAGAGGTGCAAGTGCTTTAACGTTTTTCTGCTTCCTCTAAGTCAGCGTTTCTTAATTTTTCTTTGCTAAGTGGAACCCTTTCTGTGCTCCCTTTTCGCGTTGAACTCCTGGTTTTTTTCTTCAGTAGTATAGATTAAATGCAAACTTCTAAAAATGACTTACTTGAAATAAATATGAAAATTATTTCAAACGACTTTTATTATCTTCAAAAAGTAACTTCAAAAGTTAACATTAGGCTTTATGTGTGAAAGTTGAATTCTCATGTCAGGTTTAAAACTAAGTCTGTTGTGATGTTTATTTTTGTTGACACAAAGTTTGGAATTAAGTTTCAACAATAAAAGTTTCGCTTATGTACTGACATAATCGGAATGTCGTACACTGACAATATCTGCAATTCCTATTGTTCATTTAAAAATTACTGATTTAAAACTTCACCCAAACCTCTCATTTATTGATTTTTTTTAAGAGAGTAGTTTCAGTTTTGCTAAAGACTACAAGTTTCGTGAAAGCCTTGAAGAATTAAAATGGAGCCCCTGGGTTCCACGGAACACAATTTAAGAGATGCTGTTCTAATTCATTATTATGAGGTATTAGTTTTTTTTAACGCATTCCATTTAGTTTTTGATGCTCCAAACTGAGACTACAAATAAAAAGCATCACTTTTGTTTGCAATATTATTCTTTTTACTATACTTTTATAGGTGTAGGATAACGTGCAAAATGTTAGGTATTTAAAAAGTATTGCCTCTAACACGCGTACATGAGTACACGAACCCGTTCTTTTGAGTTGTTGAAAATCATCGATTATTTCATGTACATAAAAGGAAGTAGTCTAGAATCGACATCTGTTTTTTTTTTTAATTAATACTCGGCTACGAACTTCCAAAACTTTTACTTCAGACAAACACCATATTTATCAGCTGTAAAGAAACTCCACATGATTGGTACAGCGATTAGTTAAGACTTTCCTCCATTTCTAATACCACATCCTATTACGTGAACATTGGATCCAAACCCAAATCTTCTTATTGATGTAGTAGGAAGTACCAGCCGTGGAACAGAAAATATTATCCTCCCTCTTTTATGTGTTATCCATAAGACGACGAAGCTTCTGGCAACAAATAACAAAGATCTTCGTAATTCCTAACTGAAATCTTTGGTTCTATTTTTCTTTTATTTTGTTTATGTAAAAGTTTAGTAAAGTTCCTCACTCTCTTATCTGCACAAAAGTTTCATATCATGATAATTTCTATATATTTACCTGCGATGACGATATTTTTTATATATTTACCTGCAACGAAGATAACTTTTATATATTTATCTGTAACGAGAATAATTTTTATATATTTAACAGTTATGTAGTTGAATATAATTTTTAAAAAACCTTGGATTTCTTTAATGTGAAAATTCAGCTTTAGATTGAGTTGGAGTTCATTTAAAATAAATTGTTTTATAACTTGAATATGTGTAATTACTATTTTAAAACTAGTGATTATTTTGTGACTGCATACTTAAATCCATTTCATTACGATTTCTTTTTAAAAAGTAATGTTGATTTAAGGAGCAAGAAAAAGATTAAATGACCACCTTTTGCTTAAAAAACTGATTTTAAATAAAAGTTTATTTTTTACGTGCATATATATATATATATATATATATATATATATATATATATATATATATATATATATATATATATATATATATATATATATATATATGTGTGTGTGTGTGTGTGTGTGTGTGTGTGTATTTCAATTTGAACACAGTTATTAGTGAAATTTTATATTATATGTATGTACATATTGTGACTTCTGGAAATTAATAAAGAAACGGATTTTACTTTAAGCTTTTTTAGAGAATTAACTCAGAGTTCAATGAAATTCATTTTGCTTACAAGATACATAATACAGAATTCTACTTCGCACTTTTACTTATTAAAGAATAAGTTTTTTATGTATTATTTTCTATGCACTTTTACTTACTAAGAATAAGTTATTTATGTATTATTTTCTATGCACTTTTACTTACTAAAGAATAAGTTATTTATGTCTTTTTTTCGATATTTAATAAACATAGCACAATGGTTTTCTGCTAATTGCTTTTCTTTATTTGACAGTGGACTGACTCCGAACAAGATAGCAAGCAACAAATACATCGCCGAGTTTAAATATTTTAAAGAATGCTGAATTTCTTCCTTGTAGTAGTTTTCTCATAAAGGAACGGAAGACACCAGAGCATCATAATACGGCAAAACAACAATTAACATTTATTTCAATGGAGAAAATGACAACGATGTTTTTGTGCTTCAACAACAACAATAATAATAATAAATAAAATAAATAATAATAATAATAAATAAAATAAAATAAATAATAATAAATAAAATAACAAAATAATAATAATGACAAATGTAATAATAATATTTAAAAAAAAGACTAAAAAGAACCTTAAACATCATGCTACACAAAAAGTGCATAAAAAATACTATCTAAAGTTAGGAAATAACGCAAAACAGAAAGACCTTGTAACATTAAAAAAAAAAAGGTTTCTAATAGCTTTTGAAACATTCGATAGTGCAATCAGAAGAGACAATTAGGTTGGGTATTTTTTGTAGTATGAATACTCAAAAACGATCCAAAAGAAAATTTTACCTCTTTTTTTTCAGTACAACTGGATTATAAAGCAAAAGTGCATTAAAACATTGAAAATCGATTTCAAGCTAACTGCAACCACTTAAAAAGTTCCACTGCATGCAAACAAAAATTAAAAATTGTTTCGCAAATTTTTTAAGGGACACAAATGAAAACCCATAGCAACGTTGCAATAAACAGTGCTCTAAATTATTTGGGACAGGAATTAATACAAGGGGTTAACACTTATATAGATGTTTGAAATACTTTAAGCAAACGTATAGATTCGAAATAACTTTTTCTACTATATTGTACACAAAAAGTTACTTTGAGTAAATTATATTCTATCGCGCTAATTTTTATAGTCTATTTTTATTTTGAACAAGTTTAGCCAGTTCTTAAAATATTAAAGATAAAAACGACCTTTATTTGTACTACTCAAAAATAGTTCTCAATAATGGATTCCCTGGCACCAAAACTTATGATAGCTCGAAGTCTGCATTGGTATAAGTAACTCTTTTGTTATATGCACAATTATATTTTTTCATCATCGAAAAATTCTCTGCGGAAGTTTGAAAATTATAAACTAGAAAGTCGCCCGTCAAGGTATGACGGGTGAAAATTGCTCCTACTCTTCTACATTTGAACGAAGCAATTGCCTGTTTGAATATATTTTGATATTTGAAATTTTAACCCTAACTTCAGTGGATTAAAACTAAACTCCAGGGGATAGCGTTAATTTTCGACCACTTTTTCGTTTCTTCATTTCCCTGAAATGACACAGTCTCACCAGTAAAACAGTTAAGTCACCGGATCGAGTTCAGCCTTGTCACAATAAAGCCTTTCCCAGCATGTCAAACATTACCAAAACATATTATCAAATTTTCATGCCGTGGCGCGAATTTCATTGTTGAAACACGCGGGTTACTCGATTATTTATATGAGGCTATTATTTATATGATGATATGGACATTTGAAGTATTTTTGACGCTTGCTTACCATGCCATAATCAAGATCAGCCAGATTCCATTCCCAGGCCAAGGTTGCTTGCTTCCGCTTCCATAACTCCATGAACATGGTGGCTAGTAAAATTAAAACGTCCAGTGAGCAAAAAGCTACAAAAATTACAGCCGCATAGCCGGAGACAGAAAAAAGTGCAGACAATACCGAAAAGCTCAATTAAAGCATACCGAGACTACAGTTTCACCTTTATTTTGGGCTGACCAGTCTCAAATAGATATTGCCGAGTTGCAGGCAAATGATATCATGTAAGCGCAAATATGCTGCCGTGAGAAGGGAAAAGGCAGTATCTGCAAAAGAATTTACTTTCTGTATTTCCATTCGTTTTCGCCAACTATTGCACTTAATCTTTATTAGACTAGTCTGTTTATTTGGTTTAATAAAATAAAATAAATATAAAAGAAAAAAAAAAAAGAGTCAAATTCCAACATTTCCCCATTGTTAATATGAAATACAAAACGCGTTTCGTCAAATATCTCGAAAAGTCATTTCTGCAGATAATGCTGTTTACATGCAGCCCACCAGCAGTATATCTCCATACTACAGTGGCTAAAAGTATTTTAGCATACCATCGAGAAGTCCGCAAACTTATATTTGAATTAAATAACTCCGTAGGTATTAATGTTAAGTTTTTTTTAAACTATTCAAAGTCGAACAAAAAATTGTTCAGATCAAAAGTGAAACACGGAAATGAGGTGTCCTCGCTGAGCTCTTTTGAACAAAACGAGCTGATGTGTGCCTCACATGACTTCCCTTTACTCCAATTTAATGTCATTTTCTCATTATAGGTAATTTTAATGTTATTCAATAGTTTACTCTCTAAATATCACCAACAGTGGCCAAATTGAAACCAGATTTAAAAAAAAAAATCGCCGAATTTGTCGCCAAGTTGGTGACAAAACCTGGCGACCAAAAGACTGGGGATATATCGCCAAGTGTCCGCCAAATTGAAACATCACTTGAGTTTACATAGAAATTAACAATGATTTCCCCTCAAAGAGGGGCAAAAGAACCCCTTAAAAACACCCAATTGCTACCAGAAGGGGAGGTGCACAACTAGACCCCACTGGGAGTCTACGTACCGAATTTCAACTTCCTGGGACATACCGTTTTTGAGTTATGCGACATACATACGCACATCCGCACATACAGACGTCACGAGAAAACTCGTTGTAACTTACTCGGGAATCATAAAAACGGATATTTCGCGTGTCTATACATTCTTAGGCACGTGTGGTCGAGTCGAAAAAAAACTTAACATTCATTTGGGGATAAGCAAAATGGAAATTAAGGTCGATTTTTGAGTGAAATTTTTTTCGCGAATACAATATCTCCTTTTTTGTAAAAGGAAGTAAAAAAAAATGTTCTCGAATCAGACTATTCACTCAAACGTTATTAGAGGGAGGAGGGGGGAGCAGACCGAAAGACTTTTTCTTCTTCTTTTTTACTTCCTCTTACAAAAAAGGAGGAGGTATTGTATTCGGGAAAAAAATTTCATTCAAAATTCGGCCTTAATTTCCATTTTGCTCACCCCGAATTAATGTTGAGTTTCTTTTTTAACCCGACCACACACGGATAAGTGCCTAAGAACGTATAAACATTCGAAACATCCATTTTGACATTCCCCGAGTTAATTACAACGACTTTTCTCGTGACGTCCGTATGTACTGTCCAACCACGGATTGCAAGGAATTTTCAAACGTCCAGATAAGACGAATCTATGTGAATAGGGGGGAAAAGTAAAAATTTGATGCGCGATTCCGCTCATTTGAAGGAGACTGCTTCTGCAAAAGCTGACATCGGTAAAAAATTATAGATTGGTCCATTTCCGACTGTAAAACGGATGTTTGTCTTTCCATACAATCCGTGGTCAGACTATATGTGCGTATGTATGTCGCATAACTCAAGAACGGTATGTCCTAGAAAGTTGAAATTTGGTACGTAGACTCCTAGTGAGGTCTAGTTGTGCACCTCCCCTTTTGGTTGCTTTCGGGTGTTTTTAAGAGGGTCTTTTGCATCTTTTTGGGGGGAAATCATTGTTAATTTTGATGTATACTCAAGTGGTGTTATAATGTCGCGGACACTTGGCGATATATCGCCAGTCTTGGTCGAAAAGTTTGTCGCCAACTTGGCGACAAATTTGGCGATTTTTTTTTATTTTTAATCTGGTTTCAATTTGGCCACTGGTGGTGATATTTAAAGAGTAAACTATTTAATTACATTAAAATTGCCAATAATGGGAAAATGACATTAAAATTGGAGTAAAAGGAAGTTATGTGATGCACACATCAGCTTGTTTTAAGGTGTTTTAAGCCCTCTTTCATGCTTTTTTTCTTCTTTTTAATTTTTACGGGAAAATAGGCTCAAAAAGACACAAAAGAGATATCCATGCTTTTTGGTCGATGTAAAGGGTGTGTTTTTTTTAGAGCTATAGAACTTTAAGTCGGGAACACTGTTTGATCTGTGGGTCATATTGATAGTTGTCACTTGTTTTGTGTTTAGTTTGGTTTGCCATTTCATCATGAATAGACAACAGGACGGTGCAACACGTCACACAGGGCGTGTCACAATTGATTTATTGAAAGAAACTTTCGGTGAACGAATAATTTCGCTTAATGGACCCGTGAATTGGCCTGCGAGATCATGCGATTTAACTACACTGGACTATTTTTTGTGGGGCTGTGTGAAGTCTCAGGTCTACACCGATAAGCCACAGACGATTGACGCCTTGGACAAGAACATTCGCCACATATCACTCACATACGGCCCCCATTGCTGCAAAAAGTGATAGAAAATTGGACTTCCCGATTAGACGCTTTCCAAGCCAGCCGAAGAGGCCATATACCAGAAATCACATTTAAATAAAAACGGCAAAGAATCATCTTTCGAATATTGCCAAATTCATAGCGATTCATATCATTTAACGGTGTTTTATTTGAACCTAAAGTTCTATACCTCTAAAAATAAAAACACCCTTTATCAATGCCATAGACGTTTCAGTTACTAACATTGAGGTTTCGATTTGTCGATGTGTTGGTAATGATGTCGTGCCTCTTGCAAAAATACTAATATGTAAGCGACTTAGATCTTACTGAATAAAGTACAGTTGCAACATAATAATAATAAAAAGAACCATGAAAACGCATTAAATACCCTAATTACTTACCCCAGAGAGACATGAAGACGGCAAAACCAACTGTTGCTGAATTATCGAACAGGTGTACGATCTGCGGGAAAAATAAATAAAATCAGTGTAAGGCATAACAGAAGTGTCATCTTTTAACTCTGCAATCTGAAACCTTTTATTCTCTCTTGTTTCATACATAGCAGTCTTAAATTATGCACACGTACTGCTGCGTTTTGCTTTACAAATAACACCTGTATATAAATAGGCAATTTCATCTCAACAGAAAAACATTCACAGAAGGGAAAATCGCATTACAGCGGAAGAAAAGCTAAGAATATTCATTTGAATTGTGGTTATACATTGCATACAATCGCAGGATTAAGGTAAAAGTGGATATTTTCTGTAAAATATTTCATAGCATTAGTGATAACAGAGGTATCCATCCCTCATCCCCAAAGGTGAGGGCGCGGCCCCTTCAAATGCTACGAACCCTTCCCCACAGGAAAAATACTCCTAAAATAAGAACAAAACCTCAAATTACCCTCCATCCTCACCCATAAACATCTCAATGGCGCAACCTGTGCCGCCTCCCCCCCCCCCTTATGAGCACCCCTGATTGTAAACAACAAAAGATCGCCGTAACAGACTTTAAATATCACTATAACCGAAGTTTTTTTTTTTTTCATTAAAATCGCGGTTATACATTGCATATGATGGCAAGAATGATGTAAGGACAGTTATTTTAAGCAAAATATTCAATATGATTAATAACTATCATCACCCCAGACTAACACAAATAACCATTGCTTCTATACAGCTTTATATATATGCCTACAGTTGTGATATGCCTTTTTATGCTAGAAATCATTGTTGAATGCAGAACATTTGAAAATACGAAATGTAAATGCTTTGCCGAGATTAATAAAAAAAAATGTCATTGTTAAGGCTGGACATATAGACACCCTAGTAATAAATAATATCCCCTCATTTTCAATCACTTTCATCAGTCTTGATGTCATGGCAGTTGAAGAACGTTTTTAGAAACTTTTAACCTGTCTTTTTCGACGGAGAAAACGAGTTCTTGCTTGTTTCAGTATTAAAAACCATTTTTTCATACTTCGGGTGCCAGAATGCCTCACTAAGTTTCCATTAAACTTAGATCAAACCTTTTGTCCGACCAGTACAGTAGTTTCACGAAATAAGCTACAAGCAATGATTTTGGGTTTTGAGAGACATGTAATTAGGTATTATACTGCTGGAACAATTATTTTAAACTTGTTATTAACGGTGATTTTGGTTTAAAAAATATTGCTTAGTACATTAACATTACACTCAGAACTCACAATGCCCTGCATAAAAAATATTGGGTATAGTTTCCGTTCGTTGCGAAACTTTCTCAGACCGTTACTGAGCCGTTTCCAAATGTACGCTTGGAGATTTTTTTTTCCTTTACAGAGATCGTACTAGAAGTAGCCAAAATCATCTAGTCCACCCTAATTAAACTTCATCTCATCGTAAAACATTGCATCATCCCGCTTTTTACCCATAACACCGCATTTTTGGTATGCTGAATCCTTTGTCTCTTATGAATTTTTTTACTAATCGGGCATGACATTAGTCTCACAGAATGAAACTTTTTCTCTTTTTGTAAAAGATGTTGGACAATTCGAGCACTGAATCGTAACTTCAATTGCCATCTAATACCCGTGATGTTTGTTTTTTTGGAGCAAACTCTTCTTATCATCATTGGTCTCACGCACACAGAAACAGAAGACTTCCTACCTGTTCCTCTTAGTGGTCTTTATTTGTCAGAATTTTAGAGAAAACTCTAAATGACCAATCTCTATCTATTCAAACTTGTTGCAACTTGACGTATCGCACGTCATTTTCAAGCAATTACTTCCTTTTTCTTTAAGTTTTATACCAAGCGGGATGACTAAAAATAGAATGTGACGTCCCCAATCGTTTACTAAGCATTTATATCGTTATATAACGCCGTTGTCAGAAGAAAAATGAGCAATTACTTCTGGAACGCACCTTGTAGATGTTACTGATGTACAGATTATGTAGTTAAAAAAACTATTTTTCGAAACATTTATTTCGGAATTTCAGAAACCGATGTTTCGAAATGTCGATGCTTCAATTTCAAGCAGAGATGTTTAGAAACAGCAATATCTACTTCAATATCAAACGCCGATTTTTCCAGAAAATATTTTTCGATTCGTAACATGGAACGTAACAACGGGCCACATGATTCGGCTTCGCGGACCCCATCCAGCCCGTGGACCTCAGGTTGGGCACCGATGGTTTGAATATCAAAAAAAAAAAAAAAAAAAGAAATGTTGTATGAAGTTCATTGTAAAACAAAGATAGGAAACAGCTTCCCATTTGAGTACAGTTAAAGTTTACAACTGAAAGCAAGTTGCGATTTCCAGGCGACGGCAGTATCTGCAGAAATGAGTTTTCGAGATATTTGGAGAAACACGTTTTGGAATGTTAGAATTAAGATTTTTTTTTTCGCCCTTTTTTTCAGCGGAAACCAAATAAGCAAGGTTCTACAATAAAGCTAACAAAACACAGATGATAAAAGTGTTAAAGAAAAATGAAAAATTTTCAGTTACTGCCCTTTTCCTGTCCAAGGCAGTATACCCAACATATAATTTCTTTGGTATAACATTCAATACGTTTCAACCAATGTTAGGCGAAGGGGGAGGGGAAGATCGCATTTTCCCCCAGGTTTTTAAAAATGCCTTTGCTTTTGTGATTCAGGCATAATGAGAATCTGCGGCAATCTTGTTATGTATGTAAGAGACTGCATTTCAGAAAATCCATTTCATTTAATCCGACTTTTTTTTTTTTTTTTTTGACACTTTCCGGTATTCCATCTGGTTTAATAAGGAAATAAAAAGTTACTAAAATAATACTTGCAAAATAACATAAATGAAAATCATAAAATATTAAGTTAAACTTTGTTTCTTTTAAATGTCATTTTAAAAGCTTTCGAAATCGTTTGTTTATTCTTTGCGCACGTGAACTACTTCGCGTTTAGTCGCAAAAAAAAAAAAAAAAAATGTTTCAATTTGAAAGATTTTTTTTTTTTAAGGACTAAAAGGACTCACACACACAACTTTGGATGCTGTAGTTCTTTCAAAACATTTTATAGCAAGAAGCTAGATTAAAGGATTTCTCCTTTCAGCGAAAAGGAACATACATTTATACAATTGGTAAACTTCAAACCATGTTAGACAACAATTCCGTTTCATCCCTTTACTGATATTATATGATAAAACGATAAAAACAGTGTTATTAAAGAAAAAAACTGTAAACTAATTCCTTGACACATGTATGCAACCATTTATTAATATTGTACTTCAATAACGTTGATTTTTAGTTTTATTTTTTTGCATTATAGGTAACTGTTTTATGTATTTCTTATTTACTGTTTCTAATGCATTGTTTTTACAAAGACACCATTGCTTTTTACTTCCTTTTACAAAAAAGGAAGTATTGTATTCAAGAAAAAAATTTCACTCAAAAATCGACCTTAATTTCCATTTTGCTCGCCCCCAAATAAATGTTGACTTTCTTTTTTTCGACCCAACCACACGTGCATATCTACCTAAGAACGTATAGACGCCCGAAATATCCATTTTGACGATTCCCGAGTTAATTACAACGAGTTTCTCGTGACGTCTGTACGTACGTATGTATGTGCGTATGTACGTGAGTATGTATGTCGCATAACTCAAGAACGGTATGTCCTAGAAAGTTGATATTTAGTACGTAAACTCCTAGTGAGGTCTAGTTATGCACCTCCCCTTTTGGTTGCATTCAGGTGTTTCTAAAGGGGTCTTTTGCATCTTTTTGGGGGGAAATCATTGCTAATTTCGATGCAAATTCAAGTGGTGTTATAATTTGGCGGACACTTGGCGATATATTGCCAGTCTTTAAGTTGCCAAGTTTTGTCGCCAATTTGGCGACAAATTTGGCGATATTTTTAAAAATCTGGTTTTAATTTGGCCATTATTTGTTGGTGATATTTAGAGAGTTAACTATTGAATCACATTAAAATTGAGAATAATGGGAAAATAACATAAAATTGGTGTAGAAGGAAGTCGTGTGATGCACACATCCGCTTGTTTATTTTATAATCCTCGTCGTGAGTGACTTCACGAATAAATGATCGTTAGTAAGTTTTCCATTCGTTTAAAGGTGTTAATAACAGAGTCATTTTTGAATGTTTGAGCCAATGCTAGTCAACCTTGCTTATCAAAAAAAAAATGTGTGTCGTAAAGACACACGATAGAAGTGAAGCTTCTATCTTTTCTTCTTTTTTTTTCTTTCTTTGTGCGCTGACGAACCGCACAGCTTCTTCTAGACAATTGGCAGCGCAGTGGTCAGCAGCTACAGGTGTTTCATTGCGTGCTTCATCAAGTCGGAGACGTTTGCTGCAGCGTGGGCTGCGCGAAAGGATTCCTTTATACAGGATTCCTCTCAAGCAAAACCATCGCCGCCTGTGGCTACAATGGGCCGATGTGCATAGGAGCTGGCGTGCTGATTGGCAGCAGGTCGTCTTTTCTGACGAATCCCGCTCCAATTTGTGGCACCATAATAGCCGAATTCGTGTCAGCCGCTATCATAAACGAATTTTACAGCCCCAAGCTATTGCCTTTCCACATGTCACCAGGACTGTCAAATCCTACCTTGATTCGCAGCAGGTACAGCTTCTTCCTTGGCCTGCATATTCCCCGGATATGTCATAGATTGAACATGTGTGGGATTTCGTTGGGCGGCGTCTCGTTCGTGATCCTCATCCTGTTGCTTCGACAGACAAACTTTGGTTGCGCATACAAACAATATGGAATACTCTTCCACAGGCAGACATTCAAACTTTGTTTCACTCTATGCCGAGTCGTGTAGCAGCTCTTATTGCGGCGCGTGGTGGCCACACAAAATACTAATTTCTATCTTTTTTATTATTTGTTTGGTTTGAAAATGTAATCATTTATTTGCACTATTACTAATCAACTGTGTATTAAATTTCATTCAACTATGATGCTTCCTTCACGGTGTTGCAATTTTCGCAACAGGAGTGTATATAATGTTTAAATTAAAAAAAAGGAGAACACTCAAAGGCAATATATTTAAAATTAAAATTGATCAATTTCTTGTTTCCTTTATGTTAAGTTTTTATTAAAACCACAAAGCATGAAAACACTCTTGACTCCATTTCGTAGGCGTATTTCTAATTTTCAGTGCTTGAAATATGCCTGTAGGTGAATTAAAAATACCTCTGATTAACAAGCATAGAGAGAAGTAAATAATGATGTAGTTTCAAAAGAAAAAAACTTTTGAATAATTATCATTACAGGTAATCAAAGATCTTATAAAATTTAAAAAATAAAAAGAAAGAAAGAAAGTCATAGAAAATTAAGTTAATTTAAGTTCAAGACTTAATTCGCAACTCCAATAAACTATAGGGGCGCTGCAGCCACTGTCTAATGGCGGATGAAAAAGGTAAAACAAACGCATGCCGTAACTTATGACTTGTTTTGACGCTTAGTGAATGATAGTAATTTTTCATCGTGTTTGTGGGAAGCTTTCTTATCTATTCTTCTGAAATTACATTACATCATAAACTGTCTGAAGCCCGTAATTTACCCCAAAGAAAACACGTGGAATGGAATATTTTACCTTTTTCTTTAGCATTATTAATCACCGCAAGGTAGCGTATTCGAGCTCTGGAGTTGCGAATAAACTACAAAACTATCATTTATCTCACAGACGAGAGAAAGTTTCTCAACGTTTTTTTCCGAGAGCATCAATCAAAGAGAATAAATTGCGGCAGACATCCGCACACCCAGAACGTCACGCGAAAAATTAAGGTTTCTAAGCTCAATCATAAGTTAATATTCGTGTTCACGATTTACTTATCATTCAACGGGTAACATTTAGTGATAAAAGAAATGAATTCCTTAAAAACAAATCAAGCAATCTCGCATCAACCTTACAAAACGTTTAGAATTTCATAAAAGGAAGGTTTGAAAAAAGTAGGGACACACCTTGCTGAAGACACATCCCTCCTTGAGTTTCCAATAATCACATTTGCGGTCACACTGTGGGCACATGTCGAACGACCCAGCTCCATTTTCATCACAGATTTCGCGACTAGAAGAAAAAGTAGTTACAAATACAATTAAAATGTAACATATTTTACAAATCCATGATTTTACCAGAAGTTATTTAAAACACTATTCTCAGAACTTTTCAAAGCCAGATTACAACCAAAGAAACGTCGTAAAAGTAATTACTTCTGGGTTTTATGTTGAAGAGTGCATGTCAATCAGTGTCAACATTTGTCTTTCTTTTGCCTAAACGGTTATGGTATCAAACCAATACGTTTTCAAGAAATCAATAGCGAAATAAAATTTTCTTTCTAATAACTTTCTTTTAAGTTAAATATTATGCGCTTACGTGATGGTACAGTTGCAGCAAAGCACGATAAGCACACCATACATTAGTAATGCAAAGATATAAAGATACTTTGTTGAAGTCAAAATGTTTACTGCTGGCAGATGAAAAAAGCAATAGATTCGACTCTGGATAGAAACATCCTATATAGAATGAATAAGAAAAAGTGAACCAAATTTTAAAAGGTGATTGAGAGTACATGTAGACAGTTCAGAACCACATTGGATTGCAGGTTAATCATGCGTATAGAGAGAGCTCTACAGGCACTTGGAAGAGCAAAAGGAGCCCTTCAGGAACTGAATGCACAAAATCAGCTTATATAACGCATTCATAATGTTTGTATTAAACACTTCAAATCTTACGGAACTAGTCTCTTCAGTGTGATAACACAAACTGGTTTTTTAGTGGCTTCTATCTAGCGCTGCAAGCTCAAGACTTTTTCTGCATTAAAAAAAAGAGGGGGGGGGGGGGGAGGGGAGGTTGGCAATCTCAAAACATGTGCTTGCAACGATTTTTAAGTTTTTGTTTCAATACCGTTGTTTTTATCATCTAAAAATCACTATATTATTGCATCAAATTATCATTTTAAGTGAAAAATATTAGCTGTTACGAGAGGGACAAAAAATGTCCGTTTTTCTGGAATGGCTCGATTGAATTATCGTCCGTTCGCCGTGGAGTCTTCTAAAAGCCTTTAATTGTACCTAATTGATATAATCATACGGATTTTTAAAATTTGCTAGAATGTATATTACATATATGCTATTTTAGAACTCATTACTGGTAGAACATAATTACTAATAGAATCGTGTACAGAACGTTTGAAGAATCCCTTATGGAAGTTTTCTTCAGCAAAGTATAGCAGAATATTGTATAAAAGCTATTCAGATTTTAGATTTAAACATTTTATCACAAACATATACTTTTCTTGAGTGCATTTTTTTTTTTTTAATTTCTAATTCATAATTCAGCTAGGACAACTTTTAGCAACAAAATTTTCCTCTTTAATGTTGCACATATCCTTCTTTTCATAAAACTTTCAAGTAATTATTTCTTTACTTTTATGGAAAAGTCCATGTAATGTTGATGGTACACTTTTTATGAAATTATATCTACAGAGACCTTTGAGAAATTCCAAAGCAATTTTGTATAAGTTGGTACTTTTATCGGTTATTCGGCTGAATTTTATCGAATTCTATTGTTTTCGTAAGACTCAGAGTAAATGCCTCGAAAAACCTGTGAATTGCCATATCTGCATTTCTGACGCCAAGATAGTGTAGAGCCTACGATCGCATCTATTGCAAAAAGCGAAAGGACAATCTAAACTGCAAAAATGTAGATAGGCCGTTTTCGCTTTTTACTTCCTTTTACAAAAAAAGGAAATATTGTATTCGCGAAAAAATTTCCACTCAAAAATCGACCTTAATTTCCATTTTGCACACCCGCGAATGAATGTCGAGTTTATTTTTCAACCCGACCACACGTGGATATATGCTTAGGAACGTACAGACATCCCCGAGTTAATTGCAACGAGTTTTCTCGTGACGTCTGTATGTACGTATGTATGTATGTGCGTATGTATGTCGCATAACTCAAGAACGGAATGCCCTAGAAAGTTGAAATTTGGTACTTAGACTCCTAGGGGGGTCTAGTTGTGCACCTCACTTTTTGGTTGCATTCGGATGCTCCACAGGGGGTCTTTTGCTCTTTTTGGGGGGGGGGAAATCATTGTTAATTTTGATGAAAACTCCAGTGGTGTTATAATTTGGCGGACACGTGGCGATATATCGCCCGTCTTTTGGTCGCCAACTTGGCAACAAATTTCGCGATTTATTTATTTTTTTTTAATCGGGTTTTAATCTGGCCACTGTTGGTGATATTTAGAGAGTAAACTATTGAATCACATTAAAACTGCCAATGATGAGAAAATGACATTAAATTGGAGTAAAAGGAAGTCATGTGATGTACACATCAGCGCGTTTGTTAAAGCTTTGCGTAAAAAAATTTAAAAAGGAAGAAAAATGATGACATGCAGTCTAAATAGTTTTGAATAGTGTATATATATATATATATATCGTGTCACGATTTATTTTCGGTGTAAACTCCGAAACTACTCAAACGATTTATATCAAATTTCATGCCTATGTGTAATTTTGCCCAACTTAAGAGATAGGATCGTTTTTATAAATTTTTTATTGCAAATTAAATATTAAGTATCCAATAATAGTGTGTATAAATTGTTTAGTTCTAAAAATTCCTAATAGATGGCGGTGTAAGTAAATTAATCAATAAAACTTTAACATCGTTTGACTTAATGCTAAAAGCACGGTACTAAAAAAAACTCGAAACATTACTTATTATTTCCGTCGAACGTTACGGGATTTTACAGGTTTTTCTTCACTTCCTGGGAAAATCAACTATTTTTGTCAAAACGTTTCCTGAATTGCTACAAATTGCAGAGATGCAGATTTCCCACCGTTGAGAAAGGTATTTTTTCCCACCAGCATCATGATTAACCGAACGTATTTAATAAGTGTATCGGTTTCAGCTCGATTACGGTCCGTTCAGATAGATAATGTTTCCATTGACTGCGAAAAAACATCTGGATCACAAAGCTTTGGAAGAATTGCATTCGAGCTACTTGCTTGAGAGTGTCTTAGCTTTGGCAATGATTGCATTTATGCTTTGAGCGCTTTCTTGGAAAAGCAGGAAGGTACCAAGCTATTAAATTAAACCTACGTTAGGCTTCTCTGAAGGTGACAGACATTTTTAATATCATTGTAAGATGTTTTTAGTATCATTAATTCTTGCAAAGATACCGTCGCAACAGAACATTGCATCGACAACTTCACAGGGTCAAGAGTTTTTAATGACATCGTAGAAAAATGAAAAAAAAGAAAAAAAAAAAAATAATGACTGTAAGTAATTTACATAGATGGCTGTGTCGTCACACTAAGAAAAACAATTTTTTACTATGACGATACAGCGAAAACTTATAGCTATATTTTTTTCGTTTTTTTTTTTCCTTCTTTTTTTACGATGTCAAAAAAATATATATATATCTTGAACCTGTGAATTATTATGGCGCAAATCGCATATTGAAACGACAATTTGTTGTTTTTCTATTCATCCTTTCTCCATCCTGTATACAGTACTAATGTAGTATGACCCACGTTACGTCGGGTTTCCACTCTGTTTTAAAATTGAACAGTCCTTTTACTAAAAATTCAGTTTTCATATTTTTGCGTTTCAAGTATCGTAAACGCAGGCTACCTTGGCCCTAGGGTCCTTCTTTGGCCCAAATGAAGAAAAAGATACAACGTCCTCTGTCTACCTTCAGGGCGCAATTTTTTCAACTTATTTTGACAGATTCCACTAGAGAGCATCCCCAAACACTCATTTACGTATCAAGCAGTTGTGTAGCTTTGCTTAAGAAGCAACACTTGTGGTTCCAAGTTCCCTGTGCTAATATGTGCCTTCATAACCTCTCAAACTTCTCCATCTAGAACCAGTACTACATCAGCTAAGATTTTTTAAAGTCCCTATTTACGAGCACTATTTAATACTCTATGCCGTAGTATAATTGTACTTTTCATTTCTGTTTAGATTCTTTTCTGTTTTTTTTTTTTTTTTTTTTTTTTTTTTTTTAAATTGACAGTGACAACATATCTCTTAACCTAAATTTTACGACCTACTTTGGCCCCGCTTCCGAGCATGAAAAAATTAGCTAGAGAGATTTGGAAAAGTAAAGAATAATTAAAACTAAGACTATAAAAAAGGAAAACACAAGAAAAAAAACCTGGAATTCCCGGCAACGGATAAAGAGAGGGATTGCACACTCAATTCATCAGGGCTCAGTTGCATGGCTTTCATTATGGAAGATGAAGAGAAATTAAAAGTTGCAGGATGTTCAGAAAAAGGTTTACCCAGTTGCATCTACTTCTTACAAATGTTATTAAATTTGTTGGACAGTTTACGGAATTTTTATTATTGTCGAGCAGAATGAGCTCAGGTTTCCAAAGATCTGTTCATGCGAGAGAAAAAGGAGCAAATGTTGAGATCAAAATAGAATGCACCAAAAAGTTTTGGAAGTGACCGAAAATTTAGGATCCCTTGTTTCACGAATGGTGTTATCTTAATAAAATTATTCAGCCTCTAAAACTGATGAAAAGATGACTGCTCTCTGTCGGTAATTTCTGAGACAAGAACTAGGTCTGCAAACACATTAAAAAATAGTAATAATTTTCCTTAAAACAACTATGTGTGACTCAAACATCTTTAAAAAAAAATTTTTTTTTTGAAATAAATAGTTTTTCGTATGAACACACGTATTTCTTTGACTCTTGTTAGTTCTACAGTAATTTTAAATAGAGAAAACCACTTTGGGTCAAAGTAACCCAAACGCAAGGGTAACATTGGCCCAAATAAAAAACGATAATAAATTGTAAAAATCCTTGGAAATAAACTGATCATTTTTCAAAAATTAAATTAAGACATCTCTAGATGTGTAAAACAAGTTTCCACATCTTGGAAATATGAATAATTATAAAATTATTGAGAAAAGTTTCAAAATCTGGGCCAAAGTATCCTGCGTTTACGGTTTCAAAAACTTTTATTAAGTTTTGTGTATTAACAATTCTTTAAATTTATCACATCCTAAATTTAGTTAAAAGATAAAACTAACATTGGCGCTTTTAAACACTATCCAAACTTTTTTCCATAAGAATAATACAGGTTAGCATTTTCCTAAACCTTTTGATTTCTTCTTATTTTAACTTTTTAGACTTTGTGTTCAGACCAAACCTGCTACAATAGCATCAAAGTTTCGTGTGAAGTCAACGAAAAACAGAGAATTTTAAGCTCTTTCTTTCGCAGTTGTTCACATTTTGTAAGCTTTTTACAATTGCAAGCAATTAAATGCTTACTAGGAAGAAGAACGTAATAACTCGTTCTTTAATTATGTCCTTATACAATCCTTAAAACATTGTAATTATTGCTCACTAAAGGAAAAAGGAAACCAGAAGAAAGAATTTTAAAATTATGGGACGTAATTTCGATGTTATCGTTTATTAAAGTACAGGAAAATAACCCCATTGAAATATACCAGTAAAACGACTTGCTGAAATGCTCAATTCTTCAAAATAGAAAAGTTACAATGATTGTCTAACGCCTAGCAGAGAGCGAATTATATTTCATGCTTCTGAACTGGAACGCTTCTGTTTCTCAATAGCCGCGTTCACAACACAATTTTCGACCCCGTAAATCCCCGCCCCGGCTCCGCAAAAAACCGACTGAAAAACTCCCCGTTTCCATGCAAAACGAGGTTTTCCATAGTACCAGAGAAAGTGATTTTTACCCGGTATCCTTAGCGGCTACACACCCAGCAAGTAGACGATAACTTTCGTTCCCTTGAAGATCGATATATCGGGATTTAATTGCATTTTGAACCTTGCGAAGTTATAAAAAAAAATGTTCAAAAAAGGTTCTGAATTATTAAAAGTTTTTGCACTCAAGAACTGCAGCCAGCCAGGTGTTGAATCTATGTTTTAAAAATTGTAATGTTGCAGAAATTTCAGTTTACCTTTTCATATTTTTATTCGTTTTAAAAAATCACAAGAAACATTAATTTTGTATTTTAAAGACTTCATAGAAACCAACTGATATTGATTGTCTACAGCATTGATTGAGAAACAAGGAAAAATTGGGTGTTGCCATTCAAACGTTTCGAAATTCTTTCACTGTTACCGTAAGCTTTGCATTGTTAAAAATCGTTGCGTTGTTACACAGCATCTCCAGCTCCAGCGCATGTCTTCAAACAATGATGCATAAACTTCATTCATGAAAATTTTGCTTAACTCTTGACTAATTTTGAACTTAAAGTAACGTAAGCATATAATGTTTCCAAACTTGAAATAAATTTCGTCCTAAATCATTCAAAACTAAGATTTCCCAAAACACATTTTAATGGACTTCGCAACATTAAAAACAGACATAAAATAAAAGCCAATAAGTGATAGTGACGAATTTAGAGCTTAATGCTATTAATTCAATATCGGGTATCAAGATTCAAAACAAGAAGTACTGAAGCAATTCGACTACGATTCAAATTTGAACGGGCAAATAAATAACTTTTTTAGCACCATCTACAGTCAAAGTTAAAGTTCGGGGCTGTCCACAATTAATGTCACACTTTTTTTCAATCAATTTGACTCACTCTGTTTCTATGACAGAAAGTGTCACACTACACCTTTCTCCCTCCTCTCCCCTTGTCACGTGTCACGCTGTTTTTCATAAGCATAATTTTAATTTAAAAATGTGTGATATAACATCTTGCTACCCCTCCTCCCGCTAGTCACGAACTGTCACAATCTCAGGAATCTCTCCTCCCCCTCAAAGCGTGACAACATTTGTGGACGGCCTCCAGCGTTAAAAATAAACTTAAAATAAAAGCTAATATAAAGGTTGCCTGAATGAAAAGGGGACAAGTGCGATAAGGTCAGAATGAATGATTTGATTACAACGTCATTGTACAAGTATGTAAAGGATGGATGAGGTATACATCTCAGATGCCGTTCAGCGGTGAAATCTGTTTGCAGTAGAGGAAATTGTACAAAAGGAAAGTCGTGCTATCCATGGATGCCTCCAGATCGGAACAAAGTGCGGTAATGTGGTTTCTGGTAGCGGAAGGTGCGCGTAATGGCGTAATACGGACATCTATCGGCAAATGGTAGCAGTGTATGGCGAACACTGTTTAGTTCGTACGGCTGTAAATAAGTGGTGTGACAGTTTTCGAGAAGGGTGGCGAACGACATCGAATCTGCCAAGTCCGGGCCACGCAAACATCGCGATCACCAATGATTCCTTTGCTTCGTTAATGAAATGATCCAACCTAATCAAGGGATTAGATCCGTGAAATCAGTGATGTACTCAACCTGAGTGAAGGAACAGTTCACACTATCATCCAGAAACATCTGCGGTACAATACCCTAACAGGTACCCTAAACAAATTCCTTTGGGAAGTTTTAGAGCACCCCTCCCCCTCCCCCATAGTCCAGACATGTCAACCTGTGACTTCCACATCTTTGGACCACTTAAGAGAGCCTGACAGGGGAAACGCTTCCATTTGTACCATGAAGTGAAAGAAACCGTGCAGGACTTCCTCAAGAATCAGCCCCGATCATTCCGCAGCAAACGCATTGACCTGCTGCCGTAACGTTAAGACCTGTGTTTCAAAACGATCATGGCGATTTCTCTTTTGATTTACATTGAAAGTATTATTTTTATTCAACTTGACCACTTTTCATTTGGGCAACCCTTATAAATGATAGTAATTAAATCAGAGCATCATGCTCTCAATCCAAGAATCCAGATATCAAATTCGATGCAAAAATAAGGGTCTATCAGCAAAGGGTGTCCACGTTTGAGAGGGGAATGGGATGTTCGTGAAATTGCGACAGTTTGTGACCAGGGGGAGAAAAAAGGTAACAAGAAGGACGATATTACTTATTTTTTTATTTTTTATAAGAATATGTTTATAAAGAACAGCATGACCTCAGAGCAGGAAATAGTAAATGGAGCAAGCTAGTTCAATCATTGGCTCAGCAAAAGCTTAAGCAATGAGCTTTAGTCACGTGACTTAAAAACGACGAATGGTTGGCGCTTTTTCGTGAAACTGTCGCAAGAAACCTGTTTTCCTCCAATGCCTCGCTTTAAAATTTCTCACGTGACTTGATGTCTTTACTTTACGAATGAAAGTCTTCACTCCCTCCATTTTATCCCTCCTCGATGAGCATGACATGTGACAATGATGGGGAGTATGGGGTGACTTTGTGATAAAGGGGGGGAGGGGGTCAAAAGTGCTGAAAAAGTTTGAAATCATTTATGGACAGCCCTTAACTGAAAAAAAAATCGACAACGACTGAAATTAAACAGGCAAATAAATAGCTTTGTATCGAGACATCCGCAGTGTAAATTCTAGTTACCAAGGGATGGGAGCAGTTAAAAAAATGTTATATTTTGAATTCTAGACTTGACTCTAACAACTTTTGTCGTTATGTATCACAACTGTAAAAAGTATTTAAAAATAATTCCTACACGCAGCCTTATCTGATTTGAAGCACTTACCCTTAATGTGAAATTCAATATAAAAAAATAAAGAGAAATAAAGAAAAAAGGAACGCTTGACTTTTTTGATGGAAATATCAAAACCGTTTTTATGTTTCCAGCGTTCATGTTTTATTCATTCACCAAAGGTTTGCTTAGTGAGCGCTGAAATCGATTTTTACCAGAAGCTTTTAAAAATGATTTTTTAACAAGAAATGAATTGAAAAAGTCTCATTATCCGATGCAGAGTATGTTCATAAGAAAAAACTACGTGACTTTCTTGAGATTGGAGAGGAAGACGCGACTTAATGATACATTCATAAAACTATTAACGTCATTAGATAAGCGTAATCATTAGGAAGTATCAGTAAAACTCTTAAATCGAAACCGAAACTGCGGTGGAAATTTTTGGATTTCTTTTTATTTTAACAACGAAAAAACTTTTGCATGATGTTTTAATTGAATAAGTTTAGGTCACGTTTCAATTTAATATCACGAATTTATTTAATTAAAAAAGTGATCATAGCCATTAAAGGGTGTTTTTCAGTCGTTTACCACATTGTTAAAGGGATCCATTTCTTGACAAATGCAAAATACTTAAATGTATCATGTAGTAAAACTGCATGTTAAGTTTTTTACACATAATGGAATTAGGAGCCAGAATTTTCCCGGATCCTATTGAACGGAACTTCACTTAATCCGGGCATGCACTTAGATGCACATACCAGTATAAGTCCAATTATCCGAATCAATCGGGATTGGACCCTATTCGGATGGTCAAAAAATTCGAATATTTCGGTAATTAAATAATGTATACCTTTTTTTTCTTGAAAAAGGGTACATTTTGATAAATTACCGTTTGTATTTCAAAAATGGACGAAAGAACTTTTTTAAAGTAAAAGAGCTTTTAATTAACAATAAAAAAAAACAAACTTTGAAGCTCGGTCTTATAGAGTGTTTTCAATATCCGGAGCTAAATAGTTTTTAGTTACGCCGTGTTTTAAGATTGGGGAACATTTTTTCAATGGTATAATTTTCCCCATATGGTCGGGAGCAGTCTAAAGAAACAAAAGAACAACAATTATTACGCTAAATAGGCGATAAGCAATACTGTAACTATTTTATAAGTAGATCGGTTTTTTTTTTTTTTTTTTTTTTGCAAAATATTCGTGTAGTATCAAGGAGTTTTCAAAAAACATTATCAAGTGCAAGAGACAAATAAATATTTTTGTGATAAAAAATAAACGATAAGTATACTAAATTAAACTACACAAGTTTGGAAACAGTTGCAGACACGTTTTTCAGTGTTACATGGATACCCCTCCCCACTGCAATAAAAGTTAGGTTACAGATGAAAAGGCATCCGACAAGGGCTTTTCTGGGACGTCTTTTCATTTTGACGTCGTTATACTTATTATTTACATTAAGAGTTGCGATTGGGCATTACCTAGGTATGTTAGTGTGCATGGTCGACACGCCGTATATCATCGTGAGCAGTCCAAGAAACGCAGCAGGGATAAGCATCGTCGTGTAGAAACCTAGCCAGGCGAAGTACAGGCTAGTTTTCTCGCCGAAATAACTCCTGAAAAGAAAAGTATTGAAAATAAAAATTAATAAAAAGCTAGGTAGTTATTTCCCCTTTGTTCGCTAACCCCCGTCTTCAGCCCATGGTGAGTGCCTCGCTGCCTATGATGGTAAGCCACCTTCGGCGGATATAAGTGCTTTGTCCCCATCTTGCAATTGACAGCTGCGACTGGGTGATATTTGGCTAAATTTGACAACAAAATTGGTATGTGTCGAATTTTGCGACTGAATTGGCTATATATCGCCAAATTTGGAGCTAGCAGGTACGAGAAATAATTATTTTCATAGTAGACGTTTTAAAATTTAGCTCCGACGCGTAAACTATTGATATCTACCATTATTTCTTTTTACTTATCGAATTCTGTAATCTTTCTACCATTTTATTCCACTCATGATAAAAAATAAAAATGGTTTTAACTAACATGGGCGGAATCTCGCCAAGGATACTTAGCTCGCACAATACTAAAACTATAACCCTAAACAAATTTGGCGAAACCTTTCAGCTGAGAATAAAAGCAACAAAATAAATTCCTTCTCGGTTAAACATTTTTCATTTCGTTCTACGATAATATATTCAAGAAAAATTTTTGCATACTGTCTATTCCAACTAAATGCTGCTGTAAAATATGGTTTGTTACAGTGGCGTAGCTAGACCCGACTTTCGGGGGGGGGGGTTACTTCTTTTATATATATATATATATATATATATATATATATATATATATATATATATATATATATATATATATATATATATATAATCGCTTGGAATTTTTTTCCTTTTCTCTTTTTTTTTTCTTTCTCATCTCTCTTCTTTTTCTTTTTTTTGAGACTAACGTTTCGGGGGGGGGGGGGTTTGTCCCCAAAACCTCCCCCCCTTAGCTACGCCCCTGGTTTGTTAAATTAATTTAAGATTTAAAAAAACCCATATTCAAATTCACAAATTCACACAAAACAATAAAAAATTTTACCTGGTATAACGTTATCCAAGTTTGCTAATCCAGAGTTTTCTGGTGTTAACGCGCTTTCACCATTTCTCAATCAAATCACTTTTTAGAGGGAAATAATGAAAACTAACATTATTTGAGGAGCTCGAACACTTTCTGTTGCTGAAAGCAATCCAAGACACATCGAATGCGTTAATAAATACTCAGAACAAACTGCCTATGTTTAAGTCAACAGACATACGTGGAACGCAATGTGGCAATGTTTTAGTTTCTTCGGCAGTTTTGTAAATCACCGCAAGGTAGCGTATTCGAGCGCTGGAGTTGCGAATACCTAAATTAAAACTTTAGCGTAAAAATAAAAACAAGTCAAATCAACAATATTATTTCACAGTCAAAACCATAGCTGTGGAGTCGAATATCGAAGAATCGGAGTCAGTCATTTGTCCTCCGTGTATAAATTTTTGCCAAAGCTACAAAGTCAGAGTCGAAGTCGGGGAGTCGGAGTCCGATTAATTGTCGGGCACAGGAGTCGGAGGTGGAGTCAAGTGCCCGTAAATTCTCGGAGTCGAAGCCTGGAGTTTGGCGTCAAGAGCTATTTCCAACAAAATTTGTTTGAAGTAAATCCGCCTTCAAGTACGGAATCTATATTGACTTTCAGTTTCCCCGTAGGCGCTAATGTTAAGGGATTTGAACTGTTCAAAATTGAACGGAAAATTGTTCAAATCAAAAAGATATTTAATATGCAAGTTTTTCATCAAACGCTTTTTCCTACAAAGTTTGTTTGAAGCAAATTCGCCTCACAGTTCGGAATTGCCTTGAATTTCCCCGTAGGCGCTAATGTTAAGTTTTTTTGAACTGTTCAAAATTGAACAAAAAATAGTTCAAATCAAAAAGTGAAATATAAGAATGAGGTGTCCTCACCGAGATCTTTCGAACAAAAAAAAAGTTATTTCGAATCGGACTATTCATTCAAAAGTTATTGGGGGGGGGGGGCAGACAGACAGACCGACAGACATTTTACCCCATCTCAATACCCTACTTTCTAATTTTTAATTTTCGATATCTATTTAATTATTTTATTTATTTTTGACTTTTTTTTTTTTTTTTTTTGTGATATTTTTAAGATGCATTAAGCTTTCTTTCATGCTTTTTTCTTCTTTTTCTGACTTTCACTGGGAAAGTAGGCTAAAAACAGACAACAAACTAGCAAAATTCTGGAAACCCCGAACATTTTTGAAAACCTGAACATTATTCAGGACAGCATTGAGAATCCAGGACTGTCTAGGCTAATCCTGGACCTATGGTAAACCTAATCTTTCTACTATTATATATGCGAAAGTTTGTCTGTATGGATGCATGGATGTATGGATGTTTGTTACTCTTTCACGCAAAAACTACTGAACGGATTTTGATGAAACTTAACAATAATACAGCTTATGCATCAGAATAACACATAGGGTAGTTTTCGTCCCGTTATGGGGGGCAAAATCCCCTTAGGGGGGAATAAAACACAATTTTCGTATAAATTCTCTAATATGGGGATGAAAAAATACTTGCACATATTTACTTTATATGTCCATGGAAAGCTCTGATTTTTCTGCTGAAGATGGCACCTGTTCGAAATTTTTAAGTAGAATAAGAAACGAGTTATGAGCTTTTTAGTTCCATGTTCGAAGGCTTTCCTCAACTCAATACAGTATTTTAGTGTATCATCCCAATTCCCTGTCGATAGCGACAATTGTTGTATGTTGACTATCTTTGCTTTTCGTGACTGTTCAAGGCTTTTCTCAAGTCAAATCATGAAATAAGTTTTTTGCACAAGATTGGCAAATAATACATGGATTTGACTGTTTATTTTCCATTTTAATGCAACTTTGAGGCAATTAATGCGGTTTTTTTATTTATTTGTGTTGACTGGGTATTTATTCGATGAGCAGGAATCTAGCCAAACTTTTTTTGTGGAATCATTTCAATACCTAAGGCGTTTGGCAATTTTTTTCAACTGTCGCTGTTTGTGAAGCTAAGAGTACGCAATACTGTTTCTCGGTTTTCACCATGTAACCAAATATCGCCATTTTTATAATTTTTCTTTCTTTAAATTTGTTAACACGTAAAATAATTCGCCAACTAAATCAAGCAAATACATAAACAGAACAAAACTTCCATTAATTTGTCTTTGCGCACAATTTCAAACAATTGCCAAATTTTTACTATTTATTGGAAACACATCGGGTAGCAACATTTTATAATCACCAGAAGTATCTCAGTATTTGGTGACACTATCTTTTCGATGAAAATTAGTAAGACACAGTTTTTCAAAGTAGGGAGGGGGAGCCTCATTTAAGGTATCCCAATACGATTAATGCAAATTTAATAACATTTTAAATCGCAGTAAGGGATTACGGGCGGCTACGTTTTTTAAAAGTTTGTACTTCAATAGCAATATAGAGAAGGTTTTAGAGTATGTTAGAAAAAAAAAGGATAAAACTTTTTAAACAAGTGAAGTTTAATTCATATTTTGGAAATTCTTCAAATTTTTAAATGCTTAAGTATCGTTTTTTTCGTTTCTAAAAGAGTACTATTTTATTCTTCATACTTATTGCCATTTTACTTTTATGGGTTAGGAAGAAGCTCTATTTTTGATCACGTCAAAGCGGTGTGTTTTAAGTTATTTCAATTACAGCAGAGAACGAAAAAAAGTAGCGATTGTTTCTCATAATTATTACAGACTCCGGCAACGCCGGGTATTTTTGCTACTTATACATATGAGATATTTCTTGAATTTAAAAAGAAGTATTATCCCAACAAATTAAAAACCGAATGCCGTTACAAAATTTCTTTAAAATTTTATTCAATCGTTTCAAGATTTAGAGAAGTTGCAAACGTACCTGATTAGACCAAGAGGTTGCCTCTTGTACCAACAGGCAGCCCTAGACCACTCACTATAAAGGAGCTATAAAAAGAAGAATGGTATTTGTATTGTCAGCGGAAATTGAAAAAAATAGATAGTTCTTGAATATTTAATAAGTAGTTGGTTTATTTTTTAGATTCATAAATTTAAAAAAAAAACAAACCCCATTAATAAAAGGAATTTTTTCGTAGGTAGAATGATTTTGATCTGTTAATAATCTGTTCACTTGTGAAATAAATCTCTGATGGCTTTCTAACGGGACAAGTGGAAGTTTCATACCATTCACAGTTTTTAAAAAATAAAATTTTTAAAATGCCTTAAAAATTATGTGGATATAATTTAAAAAACTTTGTAATCTTAAGCGGAACATAATTTTAAAAACAAAATCATTGATTGATTTTTTTTTTTTTTTTTTTTGGCTTGATGTTTAAATACTTACCCTACGAGCATTAGGTTCTTCCTCACCTTTTCGGAACGCCCCTTTGCCATACGGACCCTGCAATTAAAAGAAAAAGACAAAAATTCTTTAAATTTTAAGTTTTTTTTTTTTTTTTTTGTAAAGACCCGCTTTTTTACGCTTCTACTTGAAAGGGGTCATAAACTTGTAATTAGTTATAAATGATTTTTTTACTCGTATTTTGATTTTATTAAATATTTATAATTAGGTAGCTTACATTTGATGATATAAACCTCGTATAATTAAAAACTGAGCGTAAGTATCTATGTATGTACCTACTGTTTGACCATCAATTACATGGAAAGGCTAATATCCGGTTTATAGGCGGAAATGGACGTATCTATTAGTTTATAGGGATGTTAGTTGGTTTGTTTCAGATGTGCACTTTTGCCTCTCTATTATTTAGCCTTAGCTTAATAAAAATGAAAATTTACTCACAGCAGCATTTTTAAATCTACAGTATATTCGATCTATATTCTCATAACAAAAATTAATTAATTTATTTATTCACAACAAAGTTTTGAACCTTACCATTTTGCTTTTACGTTCCTGAACGAAATGAAAAAGTTTAATTTTCTTTTTGCTGTTTCCATGGAAACTATTTTTGTTTCCCCTCATTTTATTTTTGAGAATGCAATAAATGAATAAGGCACTAGTGACATTAGTATAAAACGCGTGTATCACTATCCCATCGCTATTTTCCCATCTTCCCCGCCAGATTCATTCAGATGGAATAGTTTTTACGTGGCAGATTGCCGAATTACATACAATCCGTGGTCAAACAGTATGTATTTATGTCCAAGTTTCTTCTCCCGAACGACAGTGAACTGACCATCGAACCAGGTATCGATGGATTCGTAATCTTCCCGTCTTTATGTTTGGCTGTTTCACATAATCCTCCGATAATAATTAAAGTAGAGATATCAATTAGAAACTATTAATTATGGCACATTTTGACATAAAATCCCTATTTTTCGAAGGATTTCCTTCCATTCAAATTATTATTCAGTGCTTCATCTCAACTTTCCGCAACACTACTTTTATTAAAATTTATAGCGTGAAGAAAATCATTGAGACGAAAGATCTGTTGCCGTTTTGTGTCTCGAATATGATCAAATAAAATTCTGGGTTTTGTTTAAAGGCTTCTCGTGTAATCAGGGGATTTAAAATGTTTACTTTTCGGTTATTTTCCCGAAATCTGCCGCAAAATTTTACTGATATACGTATATATATATATATATATATATATATATATATATATATATATATATATATATATATATATATATTGTTCAAGCCTGAGTGTTGAACAGATGAACACGCGTCACTTGATATAACTTTTATTTTCGAGGTGGACCGTGCAAAGCTGGGCGATGTAGCTAGTTGTTTTTAAAGAATGCATCAAAACTTTGTAACACGTGATTGCCGTACACTAAGCAAGTTTAGCAATTTTGTGGATTGAAATCAACCTTTAACGACACTTCATAAGAATAATTAAGTAATTCAAGAAAATATTTTTAATGGTAATTCGAGATTTATATCTAATAGCACTAATAACATAGAAATGATCAAAAGAAATATCGACAGTTAATGAAGGACATTCAACAATAAGCAATAGAAGATAATGGGGGAAAAATTGCACTTATTCAAAATACTAAGTGTAATAATGTTTTTTTTTTTAAAGGTAATTAAATGCCTTGAATCGCAGGGCTGTTTATGAAAAAAAAAAAAGAAGCAAATCCGGAAAAAAGTATTTTCTAAATTATATTTCGACGATTTTATCAAGAAATTTTTTTAAATCGTCTTTGTGCTTGATACAGCTGCTTCAAATATAAAAATCTAAAATAATAGCTAATTAGTCATTTTTTTTGAGAAAAGATTAATTGCACGAGGTTCAAATATTATGTCTGGAACTATTACTTAAAAGAGTTCTAGATCACAAAAGTTTGCATGAAATCGAATGACTAAATTATGCTAAAAAGTTAACAAAAAGAATATTTCAGACTATCACAAACGATATCATATTACGAACGCTGGCATTTTGAAAGACTACTGAATTTGATAATTGTTTAGTATAAACTTTAAAACCACATTGAACTGCAAACGAAACTAAAAATAAGTTAAAAATAAATACGGTAATGAATTATCTTGGAATATTGCGAATTCAGGAATAAAAACACCATTCATGGAATTAAAAATATTCATTAATATAAACTTGCATTTTTTCCGTTTCTTACAATAAAAATTTTGCAATATTTTTGACTTGTCGAGAGCACAGAAATTTATGTTGGAAGGTTGAATAATAAAGAACATTCTTATTGATGAACAGATTTTGAACATTGATTTCGCGTTCTAAAAAAATAATGGCATTTATTAATGTTTCATCTTTCTGTTCTTCCTCATGACGCACAAACGAAAGGTAGTAGCTACTTGCTGGAATGTTCCGACAGAGTGATGTTGTCGTAGACGTTGGTCTCTTAGGCCCAAAACGACAGTTTCGAACCTGCATAAGTTCGTATGGTTGTACGGCATGTAAAAGATCCCCCTACTCGTTTGGCTTGGAGTTCTCTGGGTAAAAGAAATTCCTAGTGCAGTTTCACATAGAAGAGAGAACGTGTACCTCCATCTGGTGGGATAATTGGGCGTCAAAATGGGGGGGGGGATTTGGCGTCAAAGGGGGGAAGACCAGCTCCTACTTCACAGGGCACCTTTCCACATGCACCACGGGCAGAAAGAGCCTTGTGTTAGTATATACTAGTACCGTCGTTTTGATATTAAAAAAATCTCAAAACGTTTCAACTACAAGGTGTCTTGAAAAAGACTGACTGTTTTCAAAAATTTATAACAGGAGAACGTTTAATGATTAAAAAAAATAAATAAATAAAAATTCTTGCAGAAATTTCATATGGTGGGCCCCACATTTTTTCCCTCAGAGTTCTAAATTTTGGTTCAAAATTTTTTCAATAAATGGCGCTGCACATAGTAAGCCGGTAAGCCAAAAAAGAATTGAAAATCACCGATTTTTCCTCCGATTGCGACTTGGGATTACAGCCGACGATTGTTTGAAAACATTTTTTTGTTCTTTTGCTCATTATTTTTGAAAAATTATGATGTAGTTTTCGATTTTTTTGAGCAATCACGATTGCTTATTGTTCTCATTTGACCGTTTTTGGTGTCCGTGCCTTTTTCAACTTGGACCAGAAGCCTTTGCAGCACCACCGCCCACCGTCCTGTGCTGGCGGCGCGGCGCGGCTGCTTCGGTTTTGAGCTATCCGCTTCTCCTGGTCGGAGGCGTCCATGTCCTACACACACGCACGTTCACACACACACACATGACTTCACACACATACAGTCACACACACCTACGTGCATACACACAGGTCTACGCACACACACAACTATGCACAAGTAACCGCCCAGGAGGAGAGGCAGACTTGGGGGGGACAGGAGCCGTTTCTAGAAACAATAACTCCAATGAGTAGGGTCCTGTCTCAGTTCGTGATTGCGAAAAACATAATTTGAATTCAAAATTTCAGAATTCAATTTTTTTTTTTTTTTTTTTTTGATTTACGGGCTTACTACCTGCAAAGACAACTATTGGAAAAATTTTCAAATTTGGAATTCAGTGGGGGGGGGGGGGGGGGGGATTTACTACCCACCACATGAATTTTCTGCAAGAATTATTTTTTCATCATTTACCGTTTTCCTGTTATAAATTTTTAAACACAGTCAGTCTTTTTTCAGGACACCCTGTAATTGCATCATGTTAGAATATGTAATGCAATACTTACATCATGTAAAGGATAGGCTGCTGCATAAGTTCCATTGCTCACAAGATATAGAACACCTGTTAGAAGGAAGAAATATGTATATATATTTTTATAAATTATCAGATTCTGCAATATGATTTTTAAATTCAGTTTTGACGCTGCACAAAATTTTGTTTCCAACATCAGATCAAGCTTTTCAAATAAAAGAAAGTTCTTTATTCCAACAATCATTTAATAGAAATCACGATTGGAACAACGTTGGATGTGATTTTTTTTTAATATTCAGAATTGGTTTTCCGGTGAAATAATGTTGGTTGGTTCGTTAAAAAACGAATGAGGGTTTATCTTTATCCCTTCAAGGAAAACATTAGAGGAGCAACGTGATGCTCTATGAGATGTGAAACTTCTATCTTTTCGTTTTTTCAACATTCTGAACTGTTACTTCACCAGCACCTTTTCTCTCACGTCACGCTCTTGTTCTTTCTGCGTCTGACTTAGGCATATTCACAACAAAAATTGTATATTTTAATGAAGAAAATATATTATAAACAGCGAGAAAACTATACAATACTTGAAATCCGCTTTCTAGTTATTGATTAAAAAAAAAAAAAATATTAATAATTACGAAGTTAAATTTGGTTACAAACTAATTTTCAAGGCAAAACTTAAACAATGTGGATTACGTTTTAAACTGATTTCTTGATTTGAACTATAATTCTAACTTAATTTCAGCCTTGAAATTAATTCGTTAATTTCTTAACGAAACTAACTTTATAACTGCTATTATTTTTCATTGTTTTCGGCAACAATTAAAAAACAACTACGCCACTTCCGTCACACAAAAAACTTGTGGCTCAAAATTTCAAAGCCCTCGCATGAAACGTTCTGTGTGGAAACTTTGATTCAAGTACAACCAAAAGTTAAAAGAAAGATAAAACTAGGTCAACACAAACAAGATTCACCATTTCAGTAAGTTACCACCTATAGCCAGGGCTAAAGGCAGAAATACATGAAAATACACCGCCAGCTCAGTCATTCCAGCCGAGGATTTTAATTTCGTGCTTATTAGCACTCATCAACCCGGCATAGGAAGTGACTGAGCTGGAGGTGGAAAACCTCTTAAGAAAGTCAAGAGTGCCAAACAAACTGGTAGGTAAAATAAAATTAGCACTGACCAGACGAGTGACCGAAACAGTGGTTCGGTTAAACTCGAAGACTGAAAGCAGGGCCATGGTAATTTACGGTGTATTTTCATGTATTTCTGCCTTAACCTTGGCTATAGGGCGGTAACTTACTGAAATTACCATGGCCTTGCCATCAATCTTCGAGTTGAACCGAGTCACTGTTTCGGTCTCTCGTCTGGTCAGTGCTAATTCTATTTTAGCTACCAGTTTGTTCGGCACTCTTGACTTCCTTAAAAGGTTTTTCACCTCCAGCACAGTCACTTCCTACGCCGGTCTAATGAGTGCTAATAAGCACGAAACTGCAGTCCTCGGCTGGAATGACTGAGCTGGCGGTGCATTTTCATGAAGATTCACCATTTCAACGAGGAAACCGTAAGAGTGGCAAGGTTAGTAACAAAACAACAACTTTCTTCGTTTTCTTCGGCTATCAGTTCGCGTAAAATCAGGGCCATCGACAGGATTTATGGGCCCCAATGCAACTTTCTTCAGTGCCCCTAACTTTTTACTTTAACCTTTAGCCTCCTCTTTCTAGGCTCCATTTTCACATGAATATCCAAAAAAATAAATAAATAAATAAATAAATAAAATAAATTGTTAGTTGATCTAATAAAAAGGTGTTTTTTCTCAGTTAAAATTGATTTGCGATTTCGGGTATGGGGAACCCTTTTTGGAGCTCGGACAACTTTATGTCAACAGCAAAACAGACCATTTTATAATTATTTTTCCCTCACGACGTGTTTTTTCCTCCGCGTGTGTGTGCTTAACGAAAAAAATGAAATAAAATAAACAATTTTGCTGTGCTGTCTTTTTTTACCTTAAAGGAGGAGGGATATCAAGAGAGTGATGTAAAGATTTAATTTGGGTTGAGAGTAGAATATCTCCAATTTTAGGGGGTCCGGGGATTTCTCCCCCGGGAAAATTTTTAAAAAATACATTTAAAAAATCTGCCTTTTGATGCCTTATACGGGATAATAGAAACTACAAAAATATCAGGGGGGAAAAAAAGAAAAAAATTTCTTAAACTTTATATTCTTTTGCAAACTAAAACAATACAAAATACAAATTGTTCTTGGTTCGGCAAATCGTTGATATTAATCGACAGAGAGAGAGTGGGGGAGGAGAAACGATGACGCATTGTCACTTGCCCACATCGACTCTCGATATAATTAGTTTTTGATCATCCCTTCAACTCATCAACAAACACAACACTGAATTTACTGAAAAACGATAAAGATTTAAAAATGCTTTAAAAGAAATGGTGGAATTATTTAGAAATTAGATAATGAGAAAATAACACCCTAACCATTCGGACAATTCCTACTTTGTGTACATGATAGGAAATAAAATTGTAGCACATTTCAAGCAGTTTCAGAAACTTTTAAAATTATTTTCAAGGCCTCTAGAACAAAGTTTTTCAAAGCAGTTCATTTGTACTTTCCAATCTCTAATATTTTAATATTGATTGTATAGTTTTACATTCTAACTTAGGAAGAAACCCCTATTATTCTGCACGACTTGTATTTTTTAATAACAAGTAGTGCAGAAAACGAAAAGGAATAGAGGTAGTGTAGTAAATTTTTCTCAAGCCAAAGAGATTGATAGTATGCAGTAGAAGTAATAAAAAAAGCAAGCAATAACAAAAGAACTTTCAAAATACGGAATTCACGTTTAAAAATAAATAGCAAATGTGAACATGCTAGTCACGAAAATATATTTCAAGCAAGCAATGTGTTACAGGAACGTCATAACCATTTTTTTACATTTTTAATGCAGAATGTAGCAAGGAGATGAATTTGGCACATTTTGGCATCCCCTCCTCCCTCCTCGCATTTGAAGAAGTTTAAAATGTCCCTAGTTGGCAAGATCTCAATGTTTTCAAGCACGTGAAAATGAAATTAATATTTTAAAGTATTTTTCCTTACTTCAGGATAGAATCATGCAATATTTTCGAGAGTTGTGGGCCCCCAAAGAAGCGGGGGACCTAAGCTATTTTAGCTTATTTAGCTTATAGGTAAATCCAACACTGATTCTAATTAATGGTGACATAACTGTGCCCCTTTTAGACATGTAAGGACTCTCTATACACTTTGATGAGGAATGCTCTTTCAAAAGCCCCGCCCCCCCCCCCTCCCCCACGTTTTTGTTCTAGAAACAACACTAGAAATAGTTTCAATTTGTATCACTGTACCCAAAACTCAAATCAACTCATATTTTAAAATCTTTTCATCAAACTGCGTCTCCTGCCTTGTTTTGAGTTTAGAACGCTAAAAATGCAAGCGCTTATTTAAAAGTCTTTTTTTTTTTTTTTTTTTTTTTGCCTCTTGTCCATTTTAGTAATAGTTCTGTTTACTTTTCAAAAAGAAGCGATTTCTTTTTGCTTTGAATTCACGCAGAAAATAAATAGATAAATAAATAAAAATAATAATAATAATTCTTTTTGGTTAATGGCGTCGATAGGGGACTCACTTCGAGCATGATCACTTTCACTGAACTCACTTCGATTCCCAACTCCAATGAACTATAGGGGGCATGCAGCCACTGTCTAATGGCGGGTGAAAAAGGTAAAACAAACACATGGCGTAACTTATAACTTTCTTTGACGTTTTGTGAATGACAGTAATTTTTCATCCTGTTTGTGGGAAGCTTTCTTTTCTATTCTTCTGAAATTACATTACACCACAAACTGTCTGAAGCTTGTAATTTACGCACAAAAAATACGTGGAATGGAATGTTTTACCTTTTTCGGTAGTATTGTTAATCACCGTAAGGTAGCGTATTCGAGCTCTGGAGTCGCGAAATGAAAACTTATAATCTTAACTCTAGGAGAATTGACTTTCTTCAAATTAAAAAGTTTTCAAAAAAAAATATGGGGGGGGGGGGGGATTTATCGTTTTCTTAGGCCCGCTTTGCGAGCCCCCCAATCTCTCACGGGCCCCTGTGCAATGCATAGGCTTGTCCCCCCTCTCGACGGCCCTGCGTAAAATAGGCATTGTTTGGATTAAGAAGCTATAGAAACTTGTGCAAACATATTAAATAATTACTGTACTGACGCAAAATTAGTTGACGCATTTTTAACAGCTTGAATTTGATTCGAATTTGGACAAAAGCAGTTGACAGAAAAATAACACATCGTTCTAGTCAGTTTCAAATTGTTCGCAGGGGGGGGGGGGAGCAGAAGCAAATTTTATCAGAAAACAACAAAAACCACCCCCACTTATATATACTCGTAAAAACATCAACTTTTCAAAACTGCGCGGGGGGAGGGGAGTAATCCCTCGACCCTCTAAATCACGGACCCTGGTTATAGTAGTTTAAGTTTACAATGCAGTTAGCTCCTACCCGTGCTTGCTCTCCCATCACTATGGTATGGCGTCCGGATCAAAATCTCCCACACAATCCGGCTGCGCTGAGCATCGGTGTAGTTGATTATGTCCCTGAAAAAAAAAATACCAACATTTAATCACAATAAAAAATTGATACGAAAAGCACTATTTTTAAATAATTAGTTGAATCAGTCTTTCACACAATATTTTTTGACCCTATTTACACTGAAACATGCCACGAGAAATATAGCGATCCAAAATCAGTTCAAGTGTTCACACAGTAGAAATGATTGAAAAACTATATAAAATCCTTTTAGATAAATAAAGGGGAAAAAAAGCAGATTATAAACGAACTTGATCAGAATGAAAAAAAATAGAAATAAATACTGCGAATGTGTACCGTGCTATTCAAAATAGCGTGCATCGCCACCTCTGTTTTTTGACCTAGTCTCCATTTCAGATATTCAAAAAACACTATTAGTATTTATTAAGTTAGGTAGCTATTTTCAGGTTATCTGGTGAGAATGATATTTTTTTCCAATTCTGTAAACAGATGTTATTTATATTTTTCTGTGCTTAATTTGTTGCAGTCTTGATACATTTAGCGTTCGTTCCGTTAAATCTAAATTTCCGTAGTTTTTTAAATTATCTTTTAGTAGTGTTTCTTGTTTTTGCACCAGTTTTAACATGGGAGACTGGATTCGGTTTGAAATGGGCAAGATATTGCCAGACTGGTTACATCTTTGGCGACTAAATTTAGCAAGAAATTTATAAATGTGGCAAGGTTAGACGCCACTTGACGACATTTTGAGCCTAACAGATAACTCCAAAATTTGCTTAAATATTTTAGTATTTTCTCTCAAAGGTATTATCAGACGTGGACTGATGTTCTGAGCCAGTCATTTAATTCCTGTCTACTACTGTAAAAGCCCTTGTTTTCGCGAGGCTTTAATTTTCACGAACCCGTAGTAATCGCGATAATTTCAGTGTCGCGATATACAGGGTGTCTCAAGAGGTTGTTGATAAATTTAACCTGCTGTGTCACATAATGATGAACAAGATTTACATAGGAACATGTGTTCTCAAACGCAATGCTGGCGCAGTACACCTGCACAAAGTCAGACACTGGCGGACAAACAAGTGCACAACATATCACATATTTACTACACAATGATGGTTTTACAGATCATTAGAGTTTAAAAGGAAAGCTTAAAGCAGTTGCTAAAATTTGCGTCGCTCCAGCTCTCATAATTGCGTCGCAACGACAACGCAGCGATCCGCAAAATCTTGTCAGAATGGATCGTTATTGCGACGGTCAGTACGTTGTCGTTGCGACGCGAGTATGACAGTTGAATGCTGCTGATTTCAACAGCAGCTGTAAGCTTTCCTTGAAAACTTAAATGTTGTGTAAAACCGTCTTTGTGCATGGTATAAATATGCGACATGTTGTGTATCCGTTAGTGTCTGGCTTTGTCTGCATGCAGCGCGCCAGCATTGCGTTTGCGAACATACATTAGTATGTAAATCGTGTTCATCATAATGAGACACACCTACATGTTAAGTTTGTCAACAGCCTTTTGAGCAGGGGCGGATCCAGAAATATTTGTAAGGAGGGACAATTTTCAATGGCCTTCGTTATCTCCTACGTAAAAAGCTTCTTTTAAGCAGGGTTGCCCATCCTTCCCCACCCTCACCCCCCAATGAGATAAAAACCCATTCACATACCCCCTCTCTACAATTTTTCAATGGTTAAGCTCATTAGAGATGATTGTGCTTTTGAAAATGAACAAAAAAGCTGAAAATAGCAGTAGCCCATTTAAACGAACCCAGTCAATCCTTTGAACTGTGACGCGCTGAGAAGAAATAAATACCTTACAGAACGAAGCAAAAACCAGATTAACATTGATTCCATGTACTATTTTTCCGAATCTAAAATTTGAAAATTTGTAATAATTATAATAAAATTCTTGTCACGGGGGGACAGCTGACCATTTGACCCTCCCCTGAATCCACCCCTGCTTTTGAGATACCCTGCATATCAACTTCATATTATAACCAATTTTCTGTGCTGTTCACATCAAATTCGAAAAATTTTCAGCTCTGGAAATCACCGGCCTGTTCATTTTCGCGAAAATAAGTGCTTTTACAATAGCTTGCTATAGTTGACTGTCAGCTGTGCGTCAGGGAGCTTGTTAAATTCTGTTGTTGCAAAGCTTTTATGATTTTGTGTTAGTGTTTTCTCATATTTGAAAGTCAATTCGTTTCTGATAGTTTGCGAAATTTTCCTAAGCACTATATAATTTGAAAACTCTGTAACAACTTATTAGTAAATAGGGAAAATGAGTTTTGTGTTTGGTGGTATACCTCTTATACAGAGTGGCACAAAAGTAATGACATAATTTGAGTTGACCGTCATTTTTGAAGATGATGCCAAATGCCCTGTGCTTTGATATTTAAAATGTAGATATATAGCGAATTAGTTGTCAACGAGCCCCCCATGGAGCGATGCTCACTTCAAAAACGTGGATTTACTGTTCCTGCTTATTTGACAAATTTTAAGTCTTGTTTTAACGCAATTTGGATTTCGTCGTCGTTTTCCCTGTCTTCGTGTTCCATGTGCTCGAGCAATTAATGGGTTTACCACAACAAACCACGAACCTTGGAAATCTTGAAAGCTAACATTGAAGAAGATATCGCCAATTTAGAGCAAGATGTTTTGTGAGCAACCATTCGAAAATGCCGTTAAACGAGCGCAATTATGCATTAACTCGGGAGGTAGCCATTTAAGAGATTATATTTTTCTCCAAGTAATGTCACCAATTTTACTTTCAAATAAACTTTTTCTGAAATCAGAGCTCTTTTTTTTTCATTAATAGCAAACTGTCAGCCAATTCAAACTATGACATTTTTGCGACACCTTGTAATTTTTGAATTTCCTACTAATTCGCCTTTACCATCCACCTAACATACTTAACAATGGATCTTACCCGTTGTGAGTGAGAGCTTCATCCTTGTCACTGTCCTCTGGAATCAGTTCGCGATCATAACTGAGAAGGTCCCAGAAAGCTCGAGGAACGAGGGCCCCTAGAGACGAAGGGCCCTTTCTTTCTTTCTCTAGACATGCTCCTCCCTGTATTAAAGCATAAAAACATGGCATTTAAAAGTTACATCAAATAATGTCAAGAAAGGGAACTAAATTTTAATGTAATTGGCACCAAGTTTTTTTTTTTTTAGTTGCCAAAATGTTCAGCTTTGGAATAATTTTGAAAAATTCGTATTGCTTTAGCAAAGGAACCAACCGATAACTGTTACGATATTTATATATATGTATTTGCTATAAAATATCTCGAAACATAAATGTTTTACTGAAAAAAAATATGGCAAACGATTATTGAAAACCAATTTCTATTAAAAACTAAAATCTATAAAACTTGTAAAATCTTAAGTTATTAAAAGTCAACGAATTCTTCAAAATGTTGTGCATATAAACTCCAGCTTTTGGTGAAACTGATAAGTTTCATGTACAGTGACTCAGAAAAAAAAAAAAAAAAATCTGCATCACTTGCGAAAAAGGAGAAACGTGTGCAAATAATGTTTTTCAAGTGTTTGTTTAATGCAATTATGGTATTGTTTAAGTAAAATACAAACATAGAGGTTATCTACGGGGGATTTACCTCTCAAATGTTTCTAATGTTTCGGAAATAAAAACTTGTAAAGTATAGGCAAGAAAATCATTCATAAAATGCACGTGTCGATTTCGTTGCATGACAGAGTAAAGATTCAGTTGAAAAAAACATTTCCCGAGTTTTATAAAATGATCCAGCACAAGGTTTGGAAGCATGAAATTTACAACTGGAACAGTGAATGCATCCGTTTTTACCAAGATCATAGAGAAATGTTTAAAGCCAGCTATTCAGGTTCATCAGAAGGGAGCGTCAAGTTATATTTTGCAACAAAATCTCTAATGAAAGATATCCTCTTGAAATTTTACTGTATATAGCGAAATCAATAAGTACAATTCAACTTATTCTTGAAAGATTTTGTTGTCTAATTTACAAGTTTTCATGTCCACAACAATACGGATAATGAAAAAGTATTTTCCCCTCAATTTCATCACTTAATGAGCAGCCCTACATGAACAATTCAGGCATTGAAGTTTTAGATTGGACTGGAATTAACCTTGAATAGAAAATTGTTGATGTATAGTGGGTATAAAACTGCTGCTAAGAGTAAGCTTGATGCTAAGATATAACTACAGGAAAGCATTGTTAGGCTTTGGTTTCATGAACTAGGTAAAGGAATTTTTAGCAGTAAGTTACCGTCCCTAAGCCCCCCCCCATGGCTACCAGCAATATACCAGACCAGGTTATCACATCCTGAAACTGCAGTTTAGTTCCTATTAGAACTCTTCAGTCAAGAATAGTGGCACTCTCATCTTCAATGGGATGACATATGCCTCTGGCTCGGTTACTCACTATTCCTAACTGAGGAGTTCTAATAAAAACGAAACTTCAGTCTCAGGATGTGATAACCGGGCTGTCTGGTATATTGTATGTAGAGAAGGGATATATTTCAAAGTATATTCTATGCGAAACCATTATTAAGCTCTCCTCGCGGCTCGGGTGGAGGACCTACGAAACACTGAAGTGTTCCTCATGGCTGTATACACTTCCAAGTGTGTGCTGCCTTGTTTTGACTAATTTGTATAAATCTTATGATGAAGTTGTCTCTAACTGACCAGACATATACTTATCAAACTTAACCAAATCTGTATTCAAACACAAATTTCGTGTAATCTTACACGGATATGACACACACACATTTTGAACAACAACAGTAACAATACAAACAAAATAAGCTTCCGTATATGCTGCAAAGCTGGCAGCGCCACCTAATCGAAATTTACAATATTTTGCAACACATGCACTATGATTGTAGTTACGTAGATTTTACATTAACTAGAACTTGTACATCAGTTGCTTTGTTTTCCGTTCTCTTAAATATTTAATTTTTCACTTTTTCATTTTTCAAAATAATTAAGAGTAAATAATTTGTTAGTCCTAACAAAACGCAATTAAGATTAATCTTAAATCTATTTTATTGAAACAATACCATCATAGCATAAACATTCACATAAAAACCTTCATTTTCATTCTTTCATTTGCAATCATTTCCGTTCTTTTCTACATTTTCGCGAGTGATGCAGTTTTTTTCCGCCACTGTGAGTGTAAAATGTAGCAAATGTTAAGGATTATGAACAATTTTAAATATCATAAATCAGTAATCGAAAACATAAAATATATTCATGATCATGGTAATGTTATCTTAACAAAATGGAATTGTACATTTATAAAAAAAATGGGGGATTTATATAAAAAATATGACTTTATAGATTATTTTCTGGATACCAAATTCTGTTCGCTACTCACTACAGCCTTAAAACGATGAACGTGACGCGACAACATTTTCACCAAAACTTTCGTCAAATAGCCTTTAAAGTGATATATTATGCAGGTAGAACATAACGCGTTGCCTTAAAGCCACTACGAATGGATGTAAATATGATATTAGATTTGCGACAGGTTCTCAGACTGTTAAAGTAGAAGCTGAGGAAGTGTCCATGATGTTTTCCAAAAACGACATCACTGTATAAGAGTTTTAAACCATCCCGAGTTTAAAGATTTATTACAACGTATTGCTTTAATGTCCACAGCATTAACTACAAGTTTAAGAGAATGACATGAAAACCTTTTTTATTGACATATTTAATTGATACCTCAAAAATTAATGAATATTTATGTAGTTCAGTGGTTTTAGCATGAATCTCAATTTCATCCACCTGATGGGAAATTGTACTCAATTAGTACAGTAACTTTATCTAAAAACTAGTAATGTTATTGATGATGTTGTTAAAATAACCACGAATCGAAGTGTCGAAAATGGATAGGTGGACGCTTATCGATATGTTTAAATTTGCAAATAGGCAAACACAGACAGTCACCATGTTTACTTCTCATGCTATAATTCCAATTTTTAATGGTATCTTTAACGTTTTTTTATTACTGTGCTGCATTTATTTGATAGATTGTTTTATATTTTTATGGAGCTTTTAATGATATTTACTGTCATTTTTTATTTACGACACCATTAAAATATCGCAAAATAAGTATTTTTTATGCAACGTTTACCATTTACCAAGCATAGCTACAAATACTACGATTGTCCAAAAATTATAAAATTTATCAAAAACTATGAAATCGTTAGCTTCCATTTTGATAAGTCCATTACATGGTCATTGTACCCCTATTCTACATTCTAAGCATTAACTAAAGAGACAGATAATGGAAACAGGGCCGTATGCAAGGGGTTGTTTATAGGGTTCAAAACCCCTCCGAAATTTTTAATCCAAAGGAATGCTTTACATTATTTATTTATTTATATACATTTTGGGGACAAAAATACTCTTGTTGTTATTATTATTTCAATTTTATTTGCTAAATGAAATTAGTATGACTGACAAATAGTGCAAACTCATTGTGTGTTTATGGTAGTTATTGAGAAAATCATTTATGTAACAATATGGTATTTTGTAAGAACATCCGCTCCCTCCAATTTAGATAGTCGATTGTAACAAAAATCAATAGAATACACATGAAACCAAATTTGACAGACCACATAAAAGTTTTTAAAAATGTGTTTGCTAAAACCCCCTCCGAAACAAAAATCTGGTTACGGCCCTGAATGGAAAGGTACGATTAGCTGCTAATTTTTGATCATTAATAAAGGCAATCAATATTGCTTTCTAACTCAAGAGATTTCAAGACAAATCTGCGATGATGCGACATATTTTTACTTAGTTTACTCTACTTTTATTTTGAAAGCGAAAATATAATGATCATTTGTTTAGTCATTTATTTCTTGATTAATTAATTATCAATCTTCACTGATTTAATGATAATTTTCAACAGTTGCAGAATTATCGCACAGACTTATTTCGGTTCAAGTTAGTATAGTACAACAATAAATTGTTGTAGAATAATTGTATTTCAGTAGTTGATAGAGTGCAGGAAGAAATTCCCCGTGGGTAGCAAATCTTTGCAACACCAGGGCAAGTTAGTACCAGCTAGTATGTGCAAGATCAGTGCGAGCTTGTACAACCAGTCTGTGCAATAACAGTGGCAGATAGTGTAACCTTTCTGTGCAACACCAATGGAAGCTAGTACAACCAGTCTGTGCAACATCAGTGCAAGTCAGTGCAACCAATCTGTGTAATATCAATGCAAGGTAGTGCAACCATTCTGTGCAACACAAGGGCAAGCTAGGACAATGGTTCTGTGCAACAGTGTAAGCTAGTGCAACCAGTCTGTGCAACACCAGTACAAGCTCGTACAACTGGTCTGTGCAACATGAGTGCAAGCTAATAAAACTAATCTGTGCAACACCAGTGCAGGTTAGTACAACCGTTCAGTGCAACACCAGTGCAAACTAGTACAACCAGTTTTTGCAACACCATTGCAAACTAATACAACAAGTCTCCGCAACACCAGTGCAAGCAAGTACAACCATTCTGTGCAACATCAGTGCCAGGTAGTACAACCACTCTGTGCATCAAAAGTGCAAGCAAGTTCAACCAGTCTGCGCAATATTAGTGCGGGGTAGTTCTTATACCTGAGGTGCTGTCTTGAGATGCCGTTCGTACGCAATGGAGTACCGTATCCGTTGTTGTCCTTTGTGCTCTTCGTCTACCTGGCGCTGGAAAAAAACGAATTCTTCAAACGAATTGTTTTAGAGACGCACTCGCAAGCTCTAAACAAATTGAATCTAAGTCTAAAAGCTTTTACTCAAGAGAGTATAAAGCGTTGTAGATTCTTTCAATAAATCATTATTTCATCAGAGAATTAACCCTAGAACTACCAAATCAGGGGAGATATCACCCCAGGGAAACTGGGTTTTCAGTACTTTTAGCTATTCAGATCATATTTTCCCCAACTAAACTTTGATACAATTGAATTTGCTCTTTACCATTCCCATCTGCGTGAAAATACAAAACAGTTCATGTAGTTACGAATCAGATTATAGCTTTCAGTACGATTTTACGAGCAAAAAAAACAACCACGGGGTAAATATGTACCCTTGGTTTGTAGCACAGGTTAAAAAAATGGGTTTGTAGTTAAAGGGTTAAAAATCTATGATCAACTGGAGAATTAACAAACTCTTTTCAGTTTTTATCAACAGAGCATCCAAAAGTCCACCTAAAAATTGACTAAAAACTATGAACAATCGAAGGAAAAGAAAAAAAGAAACTCTGGAATATACACGAACGAATTGCAAAAAAGAAAAATTACCTTAATAGGTCTTTTGATTCCAAGAACATCGGCATGCTTCCTCAACACATTATTAGGAGCATGAATCTTCAGGAAATAGGTTTTGCCATCCTGTGATAACTAAAAGAGAAAAGAAAAAAAAATCAGAAATGCATTGAAATCTTTTACTAATAATAAAGCTGAAGGTCTGTATGTCTGGATCTCTGTCTGTTACGCGACACTAGACGGTTCGGTCGATTTTCATGAAATTTGGCACAAAATTAGTTCGTACGATAGGGGTGAGTACCTAGAAGCGATTTTTCGAAAATTTGATTTCGTTCTTTTTCTATTCCAATTTTAACAACAAATTATCATAACAAGGACGAGTAAATTATCATAACATGTTCGAGTAAATTATCATAACGAGTACGGGCAAATTACCATAACATGGGCGAGCACATGAACATAGCAAATTGGCGAGAAATTCATCATCCATTATGTGTAAATATACAGGCGAATCAAATGATCTTTTAATTTTCTATTACGGGTGAAGCCGTGCGGGTACCGCTAGTCAGTAGTAAAAAGAGATAATTCATTATTTCTTTCTGAGGAAAAGGACGGATTTATTTTCCCGCTTCTGTTTACAAAATCATGTGGTGTATGTCGGTAAGAGTCAACCTGACTTACGTTTAGTCGCCAATTAACAAACCTTCTGGTTGATGTCTAAAAAGCCCTTTCAATATGCTTTACGGGGCACATCGATCCGTGAATGAATAAGTAAGCACAATTTCATTTTCAAAATTTTATAACGTCATTAAAAACTAGCATTTGGTATAGGAAAGTAAAAACATTTTACGAATAAACAGGGTGGCCTAGGAATATGAACATTAAGGGGGATTAGAGGGGACGATAAGAAGCAAGAATCATACTTAAACACATGGTCACAATCACAATGATGACGCGCTACATGCACAGAAACTGAAAGGTGTGAAACAGTTCACACCATTTAACACAAAAACTATTTTATACAGCATTTAAGTTTTTAACCCTTAAATGCAATGCTGTTGCCTTTTGACAACGTACCCAATTTAGCTTCCTAAAATACTCTAAGAAAAAATTGTAGCATTTTAATTGCCAATAATGAAGAACATATTCACAGAAGATGCTATTAAATCAACTTCAAACTTGTAAATGCACCAATCTGATGGAAAACAAAAATAAATTTCTTTTTTCGGCATTTGCAAATGTAGCACTTTTTTTTTTTTTTTTACTTTAGTGCGGCTAAAAATACCTACTTCTTATAATTCTTTGACGAATAAAGTTTTTCTAAGTAAGGCATTTTTACCATTTTTATTGATGTTTTGGGACATTTAAATGTAAGGAGTTTTCTTCTTTCTTTTTTTCAATTTCTGTTCAATTAAATCCCGATGTTGTCAAATAGCTGTTTAACCATAAGCCATACCTAAATTGAACTGGGATTTTTTAAAGTATTTTTATCGTGATTTGAACAGATGTTAAAGCCAAAAAACGTACTTTAAAGTGTTTTAAGAAATCATGCATTTAAGAACTAAGGAAGGTTTAAAGCGGTTGTTGAAATTTGCCGTCAGCCGCTGCATTACTTGCGTCGCAATGGGGTTGTTTACAAAGTCAAAAGTATTACTTTTAGTCACTGAAATCAATAGAATAAGCAAAAAATAAATAAATAAATAAATAAAATAATAACATGAAGAGAGAAAAAACTTTAATTTTCCCACCGCTTAGTTTTTAATTGATTTTTTAAAATGTCTGATTTTGAAAGTAAGGCGTGGTCTTTATGACGTCACAAATGATGTATACTTTGGCGCATCTGTCTACTGCGTTTCCACGTTATGATAGTCAAGATGAGGATTAAATATTGCGCCCTACGCTTGCTATCAACCATACCGTTGCCAGTACATGTGAGTAAAGAAGCGAATTAAATATTATGCTCTGTGAATGACATCGGTGAATGGCATTTCATCATTTGTGATGTCATCGGAAGAACGCAGAAGCTTAAACAATGAAAGCGCGCCATTTAAAGTAATTTTGAAAAAAATATTAAGCTTAGTCAAATTATTTAAAAAATTGTCAGATCCTATGTTTTTAAGCATACTCTTTCAGAAAAAAATAATTTTAAAATTTCGGAAACGACCCATTACAACGCTCCGACCTTCGCAAAAAAGAGCCATTCTGACAAGCGACATCGTTACTTTGTCATTGTGACTTGTGTGTTCCACCTGCGTACCACAAATTTCAACAACCCACTTTGAAAATTTCTAAAAACTAAAATGCTGGGCCAAAATAATCTTAGTGTACTAAATTTATGCTATCTGTTACACATCCTTCAGTTTCTGGCTTTGTGTGTATGTAGGACGTCAACAGTAGGTTTGTGACCATATGTTCCTACATATTTTTCTTTCTTCTAGGTCTCGTCCAACGCCACTTAAAGTTTGTTCTAATAATCCTGAGACTCCTGGTGCATAATAATTTCTTTTAAATAAGGTTGTTTAGGGGGTTGAAATGAAAAAAAAAGGTGCGAAACCAGTGACTGACCCCCCTCCCCCTCCAAATAAACTGATAAACAAAAACAGCATTTTCCAGTGGTTTTCTCTTCGAAAATTTAAAAAAAAAAATATTACTGCCAAATCATCCAAGCAAAAAACTTTTAAAATATTGTTTCTCTAAAAAAATATTACAAACTGTTCATTCACTATTTGATCCATCCTACTTCTTTTTAAGCTGAAATGGAACACATAACTGCTCTTTGTTTCTTGGAAATACGAATCCAACAAAACTATACTATTAAAACCTGTGCGTGTCTGTCTATGTGTGTGTCTGCGTGGGTTTTTGTAACCTTATCTCCTCCGAACTAGCAATGTGAACAAGCCAATACTGGTACCGTTGGATACAGGACATCCAGGGGAAGCTGTTCCACCTGTCTGACGCCTTGAAACCTTAAGGGATCGAAGATATGTTTTTTGGAAAGTCAACCATCCATCTGATCAAATATCCAGTCCTGAGATTATCCTGAGGACATCCTTCGATGTCTGACACATTGAAAAGCATTACAATCATTAATTTCTACCCGCCGGAAGACGACATGGAGCCAATGCAGGCGGCGAACGGGGGTTGGCGAGCCCCCAATTGTTTAATATAAGCCAACTTTCGCATCAGGCTCAATTTCTCCGGCACACATTTACAAGGACGTCGTATGCTCTATTACAGCTGATTCCCTGTTTAAAGACGCTCTATTCAACGACTTTATCTATTTAACGACTACTTTTCACGGTCCCGGATGATCCATTGTGGTTTTAGAAGCATTCTATTTAAGGACGTATTCTACTTAAGGACGATTTTTTGTGGTCCTTTGAAAGTCGTTAAATAGAGACCCAACTGTACCATTTTTAATCTGTGCTTAAATGATCGAAACTGCCAGCGATATATCATAAGAAATATATCCTTCCTTGCATAAAACAGAAATACTAATGACATATACTTTCTTAACACTTACAGATTTGTCCTCTAGCTCTGTGTGTAGTCCAGCCTTTCGAAGATTTTCCTGGAACATTTTTCGAAATTCACTGCGTCTTGAATCGCAGTCCTGAAATGCGAGGACAAAATCAATTTTCCTGGCACCATCGCGAAACAAAAGGCTGGCTAATTCAGCGTCCAGATCAGGATAACGAGACGTCGACCGGGAAAATGTAGTAGACGATAAATCCTGCAAAAACAACAATATACCATCAGTGTTTTGTATGACATTAAGAGAGAATAACCCTTACATTTACTACTTAGAATAAAGCTGATTTTTGTGATTCAGATGCATAAAATATAGATACTTTTAAAAATAGTACTTTCCACTTTTGATTTTTTGATCGAAAGTCGCTTTTTAGGAGTAAAGCTGAAAAGTTTCACAAAAAACTTGAATATTGTAGAATTTTCAACGAACTACTCGCCCTATCACAGATTACCGCTAATGTATTTATTTCCATTTCATATCAGAACCACAACGTAAGGCACAAAAAAATTCAGATTTTTTTTTTCTTTTCAATTTTAAAAAACGATATTGTGTCAGGAATGCGTTCGCTCTATTTTGTGAAATAAAGCATCGTGCCAATCAACAAAAGCTCTTAGTATAAAACTACTGAAAATGAAGCACAATTCTCCAACAAGTGTTATTGAAAGGAAAAAAATCAATATTTTTCCAGAATCGGAAGAACAAAAGTAAAGTAATTTACTATCTGATCAGCTAGTCATGTTTTAGAAACACAATAGTGGCCATATTGTTTGAGAACAATTTCTGTTATGTGTTGTTCGCTTCAAAATGCACTGGACAAAAAATGTCAGTACACTTGATAAGTCTTTTTGAAACTATCAGGAACTTCGCAGTATTCATAGAAACATTCCACGCTGTCTATTTAAATTTATGTTATGTGGCCGCCCCCCTCCCTTGGGGCGGATAGAGAAAGTTTTTGGGCGGGATACCGAAAAGTAAAAAGTGTCTTCCTTCTCTCCACCAGTTTTATCTAAAAAAAAATAGTCACGAGGGCCCTTTAAAATGGTTTAGAAGAGCCCTTAAAGCCCATTTTTCCACTTTAAAGTACTAATTTACTTCGAATGTGGACGTAAGATATCTTTTCCAACATGTTGAGTCAATTAACTACTAAACATTATGTAATTTCACCAAATAGTATAATAATGCACGGTATTCCTTAGAAACATTGTCATAATGATTAAAACAAGAGGTAATTAAAACAGAACATTTTTTTTCTACCACAGCAGAATTAAAATGAAAGTATCTCGATGTTAAACACCCTTGAATTCGAGATTGACTGCAATATTACTGCTATGCCAAACCAAAAGGCTTTTTATTCAAATACGCTATGTGTGTTATAAGAAACAGTTTGATACATTATGTTATCTTTAGCTAACATAACATAATGTACGTATCAACTAATGTATAATGCTGATGTAATGTAATGTATAAAGCTGAAAGTCTATGTCTGGATCTCTGGATGTATGTTACGTGCATAGCACCTAGGCCGTTCTTACCGATTTTCATGAAATTTGGCACAAAATTAGTTCGTAGCATAGAGATAAGAACCTCGAAGCGATTTTTCGAAAATTCGATTTTCTTCTTTTTCTATTCCAATTTTCAGTACATTTTACCAAATAATTATCATAACGTGAAGGAGCAAATTACCATAACGTGGACGAGCAAATTGCCATAACGTGGGCGAGCAAATGAACATAGCAAATTGGCGAGAAATTCAACATCCATTATTTGTCAATATACAGGCGAACCAAATGACCTTTTAATTTTTCTACTACGAGCAAAGCCGTGCGGGTGCCACTAGTGGAGAAGTAAATTTAAAAATAGTTATTGGTGCAGTTAAAGATGTAAAATTTCTAGAAGTTTTGAGGTGATGGATATTAAGTTTTTTTCCCCCGGGAAAAATTGGAAAAACTGAATTTTTGGATTAATATGCATTCAATTAGAGTACTTTCTTGGGAAACAAATGATTTTGAATTTTTAAATATGTTTACAATCCATGTTATGCTGTTTTTTTTCTTTGTGAGAAATATTGTAAAACTTTTGCTATTTAAACAATTGATCAAAAGTTTTCTGTATCCAAAACACCACAAAATTTTCTAAATTAGTCAAATCACTAATCGATCATTAATTTTGAGTAAGATGTGCTTTTAGTAAATTGTTTAATCAATTGTCTAAAATAATAGAACAGCAACAAATTGTCTTATGAATATGCTGTTTGCGCCCTCATACTTCACAGGTTCAAGAATTTTTTAATGACATCGTAAAAAAAGGAAAAAAATAAAAAGAAGAAACATAAACCAAGTATAATTATAAGTAACTTACTGTGATGGCTACACCGTCACGAAAAAAACAGACACGTGTGGTGTTTAAACATTTTATTAAACAGAAAGCAACACCTTTCATTACCAGAGTTCAATGTGCGCGCCATTTGTGGACATGGGATGAAGTTGAGTATCGTTTATATGTGGTTGGAGAAACATACGCTGCACGCATTGAACTCTAGTAATGAAAGGTACATTGCTTTCTGTTTAGTAAAAGGATTAAACGCCTCACATGAAGCTTGTTTTTCTAACTATACCGATACTGCCGTCACAGTAAGTTACTTATAATTACCTTTTTTTTTCTTTTTTTGAGCAGTCACATTGCTTATTGTTCTCATTTGACTGTTTTGAATTTCTATGATTTTATTTTCCCCCCGCCTCCCTCTGCAGCACCACCTTCGACCGGCCGCACGATGCTGCTCCTATAGCGAAAGCCATCTCCAGGTTGCGTCCATATGCTACACTTATACGCATACATACACAACTACACACACATACAAACACAAACATATTCACACATACACCTACACACATACACACACATACAAACATACACATACACATACAAACATACACACACATACAAACATACACATACAACTACACACACACACACACTCGTGATTGCGAAGTACATAATTTGAATTCCTAATGTCAAAATTCAAATTATTATTTTTTTGAGCAATCACGATTGCTTATTGTTCTCATTTGACCGTTTTTGGTGTCCGTGCCTTTTTCAACTTGGACCAGAAGCTTTTGCAGCATCACCGCTCACCGTCCTCTGCTGACGGCGCGATGCAGCTGCTCCGGTTTTGAGCTATCCGATCTCCTGGTCGGAGGCGTCCATGTCCTACACACACGCACGTTCACACACATACACTCACACACGCCTACGTGCATACACACAGGTATACGCACACACACGACTATGCACACGTAACCGCCCAGGAGGAGAGGCAGGCTTGGAGGGGACAGGAGCCGTTTCTAGAAACAATAACTCCAATGAGTAGGGTCCTGTCTCAGTTCGTGATTGCGAAAAACATAATTTGGATTCAAAATTTTAGAATTCAAATTAATTTTCTTTTATTTTTCTTCCTTTCTTTGTCAAGAAAAATTCTTTAACCTGCGAAATATTAAGGCACAAATCGCATATTCATACGACCTTTTGTTGCTTTTCTATGAATTTTCAAAATATGTCAAGGACTTTTGGGACACCCTGTGTTTTCAGACGTCAGAATATCTCTACATAGTATAAAATGAAGTCTCCAAAAAGCGTCTGTTTGTTTGAACTCGCAAAACTCGAGAACTACCCGGCCGATTTTGCTGAAATTTTCAGTTTGTTCCTTTAAGTCCTAAGAAGGTTTGCAGACCAGTTCGAAAACAATTCGATGAATAGTTCTTTTTTTATTCCAATTTAGGCCCAATTTTCACATAAATTCCCGAATATGGGGGTGAAAAATTACTCGCAAATAGTAATATTACATATCGTTGGAAAGGGAAGAATTTTCCGCGTTCTACGCAATTTGTTTCAATGCTCTAACTTAATTGCGGCGACGTTTTTAGCTCGATTTTTTTTAGGCTTAGCTGAAATACTTTCTTCATTAAATCCATCAATAAAAAGTGAAGGAATTGTCCCACAGTTTTTTTTTTTTTTTTTTTTTTGGCAGCATTGGAAAGAGCTGTTTTTTTTACTCCAGATCTAACCCTCTATCTCCATTAGAAAAAAAGTTACAAGCGAATTAAATGAAGTTCAAAAATCTGTTCTCTACTCAAGTTTTTAACCATTTTATTTTGCGTTTCCACGGTAACGCTTTTTGAATTCATTGCTTATTTCCATCTTTCTCATTTTCAATTCTTAAACTTATTTACGCATTTTAAATCCATCTTTCTCATTTTATTTTAATTTCTTAAAAGTATTTTAGTATCTGTCGTCATTGTTTGGCGAGAAAATTTTGCATGATGGTTTTTTTTTTCTTTCATTTAATCCTGGTTATTGAAGATACTTCACTAGACACAATGGTTTTTTTCAAGGTAGACCGGGCAAAGCCGGGCAATGCAGCTAGTATTGTATAATTTTAACTTATATTGTCAAATGTCACGTGCCATTTTCAGAAATGTTATGAATAAATTTAGAATAAAAATTACTTTGTTAGACTGAAAGTGAGTTGAAATATCGTTTTGCATTTTTCAAACTACCTTGTGTAACCTGAATAAAGCTAAAAGAACAGAAAAGGGAGAGACTCTTGCATTGAATATGATAGACTACAGTAAACATTGATTACTCAGTAAAGAGACATAACAATCAGTTGAAAAACCCGAAGGCGTGTTTTAGAAAAAGATCATGAAGTCTTTCTTACGTAAAAACAAATATAAAGGGAATATCGGCACAGATCCAGAAACATTTGAAATAAAGCTAACAAGGAAAAATAACTGCAATAAGCAACAATGTACACAGAGCAAAATAGGTACGGAAAGCGTGTAATGCGTCATTTAGAATTTACAGCAGCATTAAATAAAAATACCGACGAATTCTGCGTAAGAGTGGAGTTCTCCTAAAGAATCTTTCTTTCAAATACAGTAGAGTCTCGAAAATCCGAGGTAATTGGGGCTCGCTCCACCTCGGATTACTGAAAACTCAGATTATCCGAAAAATTCTATAAACTACATAAAGACATGCGCTGTTTACTTCCTTACGCAATCTATACATATCTATACATATAATAAAATAAGATGTTTGTGTGTGTGTGTGTGTGTTTGTGGCGCGCATCCCAGGAAAACGGTAAGGCCTAGAAAGATGAAATTTGGTATACAGGTGCAGTTTTTGCTGAAAAAGTGCACCTCGGGCTTCGATTTTTGATATTTTTATTAGAAAAAAAGTTATTTAATGTTTTATGCGTTTTTTTTGCACTTTTTAGTACTTTTTACCTCACAGACCCCGAACCAATCGCACCACACAAATATTTTTTGTACTATAATGTAGGAAATTTAGTTTTAAATATGGTGATTGAAAAAATTTTGAAGATAGAGCAATTTTTGTATTTTTTATTGATTTTTGAAAAAACCTTTATTTTACACTTTTTTCTGGTTTTAGTTTTTTTCAAAACCCATCCTGCGACAAGTATTGAACCCTCAATTCTAAAATTTTAGTTGGTAATAGTAAAAACATTCCGCTCTCTTCAGAAGAAAAAAGTTTGGAAAAATACGCAATAGTTTTTTTTTTTACAATTTTTTTAATGGCAGAACACAACGCGCGCTGTTCGCTTGCCGGCTGAGTTCCGAGTTTACCTCATCACGTGATCCAACTGAAATCGTTTGCCTTCTCTTCACCTTTCTTTTTTTTTTTTTTTTTTGCAAGCGCTACTTTTTGAACACTACGGGGAACAAAGAGCTTTTATTTTTGAGGGCTATTTGATTAAATAAATAAAGTCCGCGATTTTTTGCATGATCTTCGTTTCTGTTACGAATTGGCGGTTAGGTTAGGTAGATACAGAGATAGATAGAGGTTGAGTGGACAAAAAATGTTTTTGTTTTCGAATTAATACTTATATAAATAAAAAAAGATTGTACTGTCAGGAGGTAGATATGCGCAGATCGTATAGATTGATAGATAGACAAATATAGAGTTCGATATAGCAGATGGACAGCAAGAAAGAGGCATGTCCGTCATTTAAGGAATTTCAACGGGGTGTCAGTGCCCCCCTCCCCACACACACCATGCCTTTGAAAAAACAATGCTTTCACATAAAAGTGGAAGTGCTTTTTGTTATTTTTCGACAAAATTTGCATGAAGAGTACGTCGTACCCCCTCCTTTAAAAATATTCCAAACGACGGAACTGGAGATAGATCTAGAAAATATTTTATTCAAACTACTAATGATATACATAGATATAGATTGATTGATACCGCCACGAAATTTGTTTAAGCAGCCGCCGAAGGCGGCAACATCGGTGTAAAAAGGCGAATGATAATATTGAGAAAAAAGCGAAAAACATTGATTAATACCGTCGCTAAATTGTCTAAGCAGCCGCCGAAGGCGGCAACTCTGGCGCAAAAAGGCGAATGGCGTAAAAAGGCGGACCAGCTGGTCGCCGCAGGCGGCTAGTAATAAAATAAGATGTTTGTGTGTGTGTTTGTGGCGCGCATCCCGGGAAAACGGTAAGGCCTAGAAAGATGAAATTTGGTATACAGGTGTAGTTTTTGCCGAAGTTGTGCACCTCGGGCTTCGATTTTTGATATTTTAATTAGAAAAAAAGTTATTTAATGTTTTATGTGATTTTTAGCACTTTTTAGTACTTTTAACCTCACAGACCCCGAACCAATCGCGCCAGACAAATATTTTTGATACTATAGTGTCGGAAATTTAATTTTAAATATGATGAACAAAAAAATTTTGAAGATAGAGCAATTTTTGTATTTTTTATGAATTTTTGAAAAAACCTTTAATTTGCATGTTTTCCTGGGTTTTATTTTTTTCTAATATCATCCTGCGAGAAGTATCAAAGCCTCATTTCTGAAATTTAAGTTGGTAATAGTAAAACCATTTCGCCCTCTTCAAAAGAAAAAAGTTCTTAAAAATACGCAATAGTTTTTTTTATAGTATTTTTAATGCTGAACACATCATGTCCTTTCACGCATCAGTCGAAAAAAGCGTTCTTCAATCTTTTATGCCTGTGACGTCACTACTTGGGTTTCGATTCGATATTTACGATGGAATCTTAATTGCAAGCAATGTTAGTCTTTTTTTTTTTACTATATAGCTTACTTCATTTTCTGACGTGATGACCACGTGTTTTTTCGGCAGCGCTTGCTTTTTTTTTCTTTCCTTTTTTTTTTTTTTTGTTTCATTTAGGGATTGCATTTATATCTTTTTCCACCCCCCCCCCAAGCTGGACCTTTCGCTGTATCTATATTACGTTACATTTCATAGTTGTGCGCATTAATTCAATAAAAACAGCGAGATTTTTTTTATCTTTGTCAAACGCTACTTTTTGCACACTACGGGGAATTGGAGCTTTTTTTTTTTCTTTTGCTCTACTTAAATGAAAAAAAGCGGTTTTTTGAGTGTTCTTTGTTTTTATTAGGAAATGGGTGAGGAGGTCAAAATAAATAGAGATGGATAAGAAAATGTAGAGATAGATTGTAAAGGTAGATAGCCGCCGAAGGCGGCAATCTTGGCGTAAAAATGTGAATGGCACAAAAAAAAAGATAGAGATGGATTGATTAATACTGCTGCCAAATTTATTTAAACATCCGCCGAAGGCGGCAAACTTGAAGTAAAAAGGTAAATGACAAGTTAGCCAAACAGCCGCCGTAGGTGGCTGCTTGCACATTGGGTGTCAATGCCCCCCTCCCTCCCCCACATACACCATGACTTTGAAAAAACAATGCTTTCACATAAAAGTGGAAGTGCTTTTTGTTATTATTCGACAAAATTTGCATGAAGAGTACGTCGTTTGTGTCTCCCCTCCCCCTCCTTTAAAAATATTCCAAACGACGAAACTGGAGACAGATCTAGAAAATATTTTATTCAAATTATTAATGATATAGATAGATATAGATTGATTGACACCGCCACGAAATTTATTTAAGCAGCCGCCAAAGGCGGCAACATTGGCGTAAAAAAACGAATGATAATACTGATTTATAGAGAAAAACATTGATTAATGTCGTCGCTAAATTGTTTAAGTAGCCGCCGAAGGCGGTACCCCTGGCGTAAAAAGGCGGACCAGCTGGTCGCCGCAGGCGGCTAGTGAAAAATAAATATTGTCTCCTCTAAAAATTTATCACTCTAATATCATCATACATTTATGTTTTAATTATTACTAGACGAGTTTTGATTAGTTTTCTTTCTTCATATCTGCGCATGTACTTGTGTGTAAACTTGCAGGCAACCAAAAACTTCCCTTTGATAATCCTCGAATAAGTTTTGTCGCGACATTGGTTTCTATGTTCGTTCTACGTGTATTATGTGTGTACCTCACATAATACAAAAACGTTAGTCATAGAAGGATAAAATTTCGTATATACGCTTCGTACATAGTCAAGTTTTGCATTTCACTTTTAAATTGCAATTGGAAATTCCAAAAGATCTGTTTGTTCGTCCATTGAGGCAAAACAATGTATTAATTTCAAGTTATTTTTTGTATCAACCTACTTCCTCGAAAACATTTCTAAACTTTTCAATTTCTTTTTATTACCTTATTGTACATTATTAGGGAAGTTCCGCATAGCAAAATGTTTCAGTTTTCAGGTTAAAACATTATCTATAAAAAGTATACATTAAAAGTATCAACAAAGCACCTCGGATTAAGCGGAACCTCGGACTTTTGAGACTCGGATTTTCGAGACTACTGTATAATGCTGGTATTTAGAGCGCTGGGTAACTGACACAGGAGTTTCCTCACCAAAGGAAAGTTTATAATACAATGCGTTTCTGTATATAATAATAGTGTAGATACAACCGGTTGCGAAAGGGGGAGGCAGGGGAATTGCATTTTACGTATGTTCCAATCCGACAGATGTAAGTGGCATTGACTTCTCTACCTATCCATGCTCCTTTTTTTTTTTTTACATTTTGTGAGAAAGCTGCAATTTTCATTATACGGTGAAACCTGGATAAAATACAACAGTTCTTCGGTGAATGGATTTCAATTCATGTAGGTTGGAATGCAAAACTTTATAATTTAAACTTATTGCTGAAAAATATCTAATATAATCACGGATTTGAATGAAAATTTGTTCACTCTTTACGAACCGTTATGAGACTTATGTGTCTCCATTCAAAATTTATTTCATAAATTACAGAATACAAATAATTCGGAAATTATATCCTTTCCTGTTATTTAGATATCGGAGTTAGTTTTAAAGAAAAAAGTTGTTTTAAAATTATACCAGTTTTTTTTTTTTTTTTGAAAGCACTGCCAACTTCCATATTTTACCGCAAAGCTTACGGTCATCAAAAGCTTAGTGACAGAATTTTCAAAAACGGCTTGCTGCTGACAGAAGTTTTATCATATCAGAAAAAAAAACCATACACAAAATTAAACATTTAACAAAACTAACCATTTTTAAAAGTAAACTACAGTGAACCCTCTCCCGAATCTGCGTTTTCCCGCATTATACGTTTTCCTATCAGGTCCCAGTTTTTCTGTATACAAATAACGTTAATTTAACCCAGCTGGAAGACTGTAGCGGATGTGTGTGCATTACATTTTACATTTTCCCAGAAAAGAAAAAAAAAAAAAAGAATGATCTAAAATAATTTCCTTTCGTGTTTTTCTCCACCCCCCCCCCTTTTTTTTTTTTTTTTTTGAAGCAAATCCACGCTGTTGAAAGTGAAGTTACGAAAACAGAAATGCTACTGCTTCATCCGGTTACATTACAGACTATTACGGACTTTTTCAACCTAAACGACCGGATTCACAACTAAATGTGTTAAAATGACCTAAAATGGTACTTTTTGTAAAACATAGATATCTTACCTTGTAAAAAATTCATCGTTACTAGTTGTCTTATTTTTTTGTTTTGTTTTCTATGCATTTCCCATATTTTACATTTTTTTAACCCAGTCCCTTGATAAACAGAAAATCGGGGTTTCACTATATCAAGTGAAAAATTAATGAGGTTCCCACATTTATATAGCTTAAAATGAGCTATTTGACTCATCATAGCTAAAATTATTATAAGGTAGACAGTTGGAGAGAAGTCCAAACTTTTAACAGAGCAAACGAATATAATACGGAACCGTGACTTTTTACTCACGCCTAGCGAATTACTGTTAATGCCATGGGAAATTGTTCAACTCGAAAGCAAACATTTAACTCATCACTAGAACTAACTGACATTGAGACATCACTCTGACATGTATATTGCAACTTGCTGAAACGTCCCTGGCGACTTTTGTCGGATTTAAAAGCTCTCAACACGCGATACGGTCATCAAAAGAAGCAGAACCCCTCCTGTGCGAGAATCTGTTTTATGGAATTTTCTTGTTAGGGGGTACTTGCTTCTTAGACGGCATATTGCGGGAAGTGCAGGCCACGTTCAAAACGGAACTGAGTTACATGTCGACTGTGACAGTAATTTTTCTTTTTAAAGAAACGGGAATCTATATAGCCAAGTGTACCTCTTCAAAAATCTTGAAAAATACTTCGATGAGAAATAATCTTATGGTAGTTTGGACAGAAATTTTGTCTTTGTTTTTAGTGAGCTACTAATTCTACAATTCGACAGTCAATTGTTATAAATTAAGCTAAGGTGCCTCTAAAAAGAACTTCTCTGGCATTAATAGGGCTTTTGTTTTAACTTAATTCGAGTTTCCGGAAAGCAACAAGATCACGTACAATAACAGAATAAGAAAACTGCCGGTACAGGGGTTAGGTTATACAGGGGTGCCCCGCACGTAAATTTTTGGAAAGGCAGAAATTCTCAATTTTCCGAATGGAACTAGAAATTTTGTTGAATGATAATATAGGGGTATGCACACATTAATAGATCTAATGAAACGGGACGGGGGGTAGCATTTAAAAAATTCCAATATTGAAATTTTGTTTGAAAATGTGCCAAATAGTCGGGCAAAATTTGCCGAATAAGGAATTTTTAGGAGGTCAAAATTATCTTTCGTGACCTTCTACTGGGGTGCCCCGGAGTACATAAAATCCCGGACCTTTGTCGACACACCGCTGTTTTTTTTTTTTTTTTCCCCAATTTCAACCACGCTTTTTTGCTCTTAACAGTTCGGTTGAGTCTGCATGCTTTGCTGATAGTTTCGGCCTATGGCTCTCAATAAGTATTTCCTGGCTCTGAATGGGCCAGTGTTTGTGCCTTCGTTGACGGCGGCCTGGCATTCTCTCGTGTTACACGTATCCTCCAAGATAAAAACAAAATTTCTTCGATAATTCTCCAGTCAGAAATAATGACACGAATATTGCCCATTTTGCAAATTCCTTCCCTTATATCTTACTTCACGTGCGTCGGAGAGCTGCGCATTTCACATCATTTACATAACTCAGTGATGTTACAGTCATGATGATGTCAGTCATTTTTAATAACTCAGTCTACTCCAAACTTTGCATAAATTTCTGAACACCCTTTCTTGGTGTTGCATTTTCAATGTCGAGCAGTGTATTTTTTTGTCAGGTTAAATACTATTTCATTCAGCTTGTTTTTGTCTAAGTACTTTACGTTATATGACTTAAATTTTTCACATCCCAGAAAGCAAACGTCTCGAAGCGGAAAGTAATAGTTAAAGTGGCAGTTGATCATCAATCTCTTTGTGCCACTGTACTACTACATGTTGCTTAATACTTAAGGTGGTTTGCTTTTTGGCATACATTAAATTTAAAATGTATAAATTTAATATTTTTATTATAATAAGTTAAATAAATTAATAATCAAATTGACCAAAAAATAAATATATCATTGAATTCATATACCTGTGGTTTTAATTGTATGATTCTGTAAAAGTTTTACAGCTAGAAGGTAGTTCTATAATCCCGATTGGTAGTCACTGTGGCCTTCCAAAAAAATCCTTATTCGGCGAATTTGTAATTTGCAATATTTTTTCCTTTTGAAATCTTAAGGTATTTCAAATGAGAAACAGGAATGTGTGCCATGCTCGTATTTTTTCATGCGGAAAATTTCGGAGGTTTTTTTTTTTCGATAAATTGAGAATTTTCTCCCGCACACAAATTTAAGTTAGTGGTACTGCAGTCTACAGCATATGAAAAAATATATATTCAACGAACTAAAATTGAGAAGAACACAAAACTCAATAGGGTTGTTTCCATCAGTCAAAAGTACTGCTTTTAGTCACTGAAGTTTATAGAATAAGCAAAAAAATATATATATAATAATAATAAATAAATAAAAAATAAAATGGAGCAAGAAAAAACTTTTATTTTCGAAACGTTTAATTTTTAATTAATCTTTTAAAATGTTTGATTTTTTAAGCAAGGCTTGGTCTTCATTAATTCACAAGTGATGAACTTCGGCACGATAATCCAAAGGCACGCTGAATGCTTACGCTTGCTGTCAACCCGGTTTCCACGATATGATAATCAAGTAACGAATTAAATACTGCGCTCTACGCCTGTTATCAACCATATTGTTGCCAGTACATGTGAGTAAAGAAGCGAATTAAATACTGCGCTCAGCGCGAATGGCATCGGTGAATGGCATTTTCTGACTTGAGATGTCATGCGCAGAAGCGTAAAAAATGAAATTGAATCTGCACACCGTTTAAAATAATTGTTAAAAAATATTAAACTTCGTTAATTTCTTTTGAAAATGATCAAATCCTACGTTTTCAACATGCTCTTTCAGAAAAAAAAAATACTGTTAAAATTTCGGAAACGTCCCCATAAATACTTTTAAAATTTCGGAAACGTCCCCATTAAAGTTGATAAGAACACAAAACTCGGTTAAAGAGGCCGACACCTAAATGACTCATCTCATTTCTGCCCATAATTCGGTCATTATGTCCAGTAATGTCCTTCGAGGCACACTAACCCTTTCTTATCGAACAAGCAGAGGTGCATTGTTTATCTACATACACTTAGTCCGATAATCGATGCTGCTTCTCAGTTGCGATGGAATAATAATAAAGAACGAAAAGCAAAAAAAAAAAAAAAAATCATCGATTTCCATTCGAGCGACCCTTTCAACACGAAATCGGGGGGAAGAAAGATCATAGCAACTCGGGGAAAACTACAAGAGAGAAAATATCGTTGCCGTGTTAACTTCGATTTGCACTTTTTTCAGACATTCAACTGAATTAAATTTGAATATTACTTTGTACAAATATTAATTTACTTTACGTTTTTCAAACTATTTTTACTTCTTATTCGCAGTGGACAGCGTCTACCTGAAATCACGTTCTGCTAGAAGTAGCAGTGCTGTCGCACACGATTTGACAGCCGATATACCGAAGGGATAATTTTGGGGATGGACGACGTGAATAATTAATGCTGTTGTACAATCAGAGACGTCGCCAAAATTGCGGCCGTTTTAAAGTGGATTACCTACTCATTTCTATAAATAATTTCATAAACAAGATACTTGCTTTAGAATTGCATTGTGACGGTAAAAGCAATTTCAAATTAACAATAGATGGAAGCATACTGCTGTAATCGATTTTTTGCTTGTTTCAACAGCATTCTATGAAAATATTAGGGTAAATATTTTCGCTACGACCACTTTTGTAAATGATTGGCAAAGCATTTTATTCAAAGATTTCAAGGTCAACAGAAATGGGATTGTCAGCTGAATAATTTTTTCTTTCTTTTTTTTTACTTCCTTTTACAAAAAAGGAAGCACTGTATTCGCGAAAAAAATTTCACTTAAAACTCGGCCTTAATTTCCATTTTGCTCACCCCCGAATTAATGTTGAGTTTTTTTTTTTTTTCAACCCGACCACACGCTTAAGAACGTATAAACAATCGAAATATCCATTTTGAAATTCCCCGAGTTAATTACAACTTACTTTTCTCGTGATGTCCGTATGTACGTATGTATGTCGCATAACTGAAGAACGGTGTGTCCTAGAAAGTTGAAATTTGGTACGTAGACTCCTAGTGGGATCTAGTTGTACGCCTCCTCTTTTGGTTGCATTCGGGTGCTTATAAAGGGGTATTTTGCCCCTTTTTGGGGGAAAATCATTGTTAATTTCGATGAATCCTCAAGTGGTGTTATAATTTGGCGGACACTTGGCGATATATCGCCAGTCTTTTGGTCGCCAAGTTTTGTCGCCAACTTGGCGACAAATTTAGCTTTTTTTTATTTTTTAAATCTGCTTTAAATTTAGCCACTGGTGGTGATAATTAGAGAGTAAACTATTGAATCACATTAAAATTGCCAATAAGGAGAAAATGACATTAAATTGGAGTAAAAGGAAGTCATGTAATGCACACATCAGCTCGTTTTTATAATAAAAGGCTAACTGGGTACCAAGTTAAACGCGGAAAAAATCTGCTATTAAAATTCAAGGTGAAATACTGACGTGGGCAGGTAAAGGGCTGTAACTGAAAATTTTGAGCAATCACGATTGCTTATTGCTTTCATTTGACTGTTTTAATGTCCTGTCATTTTATTTTCCCACCGCCACCCTCCGCACCATCACCGTGGACCGGCTGGCTCCTCACCATACTGCTCCTATAGCGAAAGCCGTCTCCAGGTTGCATCCAGGTCCTACACACACGCGAACACATACACAACTACACACACACACACACACGCATACATATAGACACCTACACATACACACACAAAAAAACACACACACATTCATGCCAGCACACAGACACAAACACATATGCCTACACAAGTACACATACCCCCCTACACACACATTCATACACACAACTACCCACACACTTATGCCAGCACACAGACACAAACACACATGCTTACACCCATATGCACATATCCCTACACACAAACACACACGCCAACATACACACACTCGTGATTGCGAAAAACATAATTTGAATTCAAGATGTCAAAATTCAAATTAATTTTTTTTTTTTTTTTTTTTTTTTTTTTGCATTTTGCATTTTGCCATCTATTGTACGTTAGATTTATTGCACAAGTTTGCTTATTTTGTTTCCGCTGGAAAAAAAATGTCTAATTCCAACATTTCCTTATTGTTAGTACTGAATTCAAAACGCGTTCCTTCAAATATCTCAAAATCTTATTTCTGCAAATTACTGCCGTTTACCTGCACAAAACAGAATGCTACTTACAGGCTACCACTAGGGGCGTACACATAGGGGGGGGGGGACACCTGTTGAACCGGGCCCGAGCTTGAAGAGGGTCCGTTAGTTTTAAAATGACGGGTGAAATATATGTAGGGACTTGGGGGTAAACAATATGGAGGGGGGCCGTAAAAGTAATTTTTTGACGAGCTCCAAAATTTCTGTGCATGTCTCGCTACCACAAACCTCCCTTCCCACAAAACCAATGAGTATTTTTCATTTTATTTAAACTAGGTTATCTTTTGGTGCTTCAAGGGTAGTTATGCAGGGGGACTCCATGCCACTGACTACCATTGAAATGTTTAAAGCGGAGGAGGGGGGGCGTTAGACTTTTCCCTTTTTGAAGGACTCTCACGCTGCGGGTACTCCATAGCATTGAATGGTCATTGCTCCGTGTGGGGGGGGGGCGGTACCCATGGGTCATGAACCCCATGACCATGACCTGCCCCATGTATTCACGTTTAGTCAACCAGAAATGGGATAGTAAAACCTCCAGAACCCCCTGATTTAAATCATTATCGACAGTCTTAGTACACAAGTACATAAAAATACTTTGCACAGAGTGCGGCATTTCAACCTTTCGTATTTGGAGAGGGCGCAGGGCGGTAAATGATTATTTTCGCCTTTGATTCCGAAACTCACATATGCAATCTTATTTTCAAAAGCAGTTTTCTTTCTCATCCTCAAACGCGTGTATGCAATTTTCTTTTCAAGTGCTTCATTCAGGTTAAAATTAATGAAATTTACACAACGTAGACACATCCAACAAACAAAATAAATTATAACTTGTTAAGTCAAGTCTTCCCAATTGATTTCTAGCCAGCTTTTATGCTCTCTACGCAATGAAGAGTAAGTAAGAATTTAAAGAACCGTCAGTCATACTTCCTTTGAAAGACGACGGGAAAAATGAAAGAGAAAACCTTCAAAGAGGATAAGTTTACTTTGGGTCTTCCGAAAAAATGAAACAATGTTTGCCTTCAACGATATAAGCCTTCACTCCCCAGTCATGAAACCAAGACTTATTATCCTGAAGCTATTTTCGGAAAACAAAAGTCGAGTGTCTTTGAAAGCGATAGATGAACAGACTGTCATAGGAAAGACTTTATGCAAAAATATTTATGACATGTTATCGTTTAAATTATTCTAACGTGAGAACAACTGGAGTGTACATTTTTGTTTGCATTATCGATTCGATTTTTTTTTTTTTTTTTTTTTTTTTTTTTTTGTATGTTTCAATCTGGGTAGATAATTTTTTCATGATATATGTTACGTTTTTATAGAGTTACAATAAAACGTCGTTTATCCGGTTTTCGTTAATCCGGATCTTTCGTTAATCCGGATCAAATTCGAAGAGTTTTTAAAAAGTTTCATAGTTTTATAAATGAAAATTTTAAATTATAATGACTGAACTCACTAGCGCAGCCAGAAATACATTCTAGAGGGTTTTTTTTGTGGACCGAAAATGGCTTCTGGGGGAGTTTTTTCGATCAAAAATATCTTCCAAAGAGGGTTTTGTGATCAAAAATACCTTCTGAAGGGGATTTTTGATTAAAAATACGTTTTGAAATGTTTTTTTAAATCAAAACAGTCTTTTCATATGCATAAACTACTGTATTAGAATTTGCATTTATGTTAAAACTAATGCCTCTGGAGGGTGTCCCCCGCTTGCTGTGCCACTGGCAGAAATATAAGTACGCAAACCAATCCCTTTTAAGATTGATTAAATGTAAAACTTCTACATAGATCGTGCAATAAATTATAGTAATTGTGCAAACATTATAGCGTATTTAGATGTCAGTGTGACACTACTACGGCTAAACTGTAAATGAATAAGTGATTCCTCGAAATAATTGTTTGGAAGGAGACTTTAAATATTACTTAATATTATAATTGTGTACAAAAACTATTGCAATTTTTTTTTTTTTTTTTTTTTTTTTGATGATTGCTTTATGCATTATTGTTTAGCTTTTAACGTGTTTCATTTTATTAGTGTTCTCATTGTACGTATGATATTAATACGAATAAGAGAAAAAATAATATTATAAAAATAATAATGATAAACAATGTCTAAAAACAGCACCGTTTGACTGCAAACGCTCTAATTAATCAGAAATAATTTCAAACCCATTTTTTTACCAGTCTCTATCTGTTAAGCAGCATTCGCGAAAAATCTTTTTATTACTTATGGAAATGTCGAAATTTTATTTATTTTTCTCTTAAAAATATATTATAGGAATATACATGCATATTTAATTATTATTTGGCATTAAGCAAACCCTGTGTTGATAAGATGTTTACAAAATAATAATTTTTCAACTGTAACACATAGACTGAAAATGTATTTTAGTGTTTGGAACTCACAAAATGAGACTCACAATTTCCACAAAGCCTCAGATATTGGGGCAACTGCAAATGGTTTTAGTTTCTTTCTTTTTTGAGTATGGAAAAGCTCCTTCATCCGCACTTTGCTGCAAGCTGATAAGACCGCTTCCGGGAAAGGATAGCTCTGACCGGAAAAATACGGCGTAAAAGATTTTCGACGTCTGTAATTCTCTACCCTTAAAACGTAAATACGGAAGAGACAAGTTGAGTATGAAGAAAAACATCAAGTATTCAAAAGGCATCGAGATTTTTATATCAGTATATAAATTTATTTATTTATTTATTTCAAAAATTCATAAACAATATAAAAAATTGTTCAGTCTTTGAAAAAACTGCTGTTTTATCACATTTAAAACTGAATTCTCTACAGTCAGATCAAAAAATTTTACTCTGACACAGTTAGTTCAAGGTCTGTACGGTAAAAAGGGCAATAAATCACATAAAACATTGGGCACATTTTTTAAAACTAATTTATCGAATTCGAGCGATGAAGTAAAAACGTTGGCAAAAATTCCACCTGTATGTTAAATTTCATGTTTCTACCGCTCGTCACAAACAAGCACCCTACACCACATACACCTATATTATTCTATGCATATTCGTAAAAAAGTATAGTCATTCGTACTCGTGTGAATCTTGTTTAAGTAAGAAACTTAGGACAAAGTGAAATTATAAAATATTCCATTCTGCCTGCAGTCCCACCTCTTAGGCCTTGTCTTGAATATGTTATTGCGCATGCAGCTACTCATATTTGAATAACAGGTACGGCCGAAGAGCAAGCTGCATGATTACGAAAACCATTTTCGAAATTGAAAACTCGTACTGCAATATGATTTTTAAATCAGTAATATTTTGTGCTACTATACACTGCTGATGACACAAAATGCAGCACCAAGAAGGAGTAGTCAGAACGAAACGAAATTTTAAGCACGTGATGGGACATTGATATTAGAAAGGGATTACAAAATGAAGGTAAAATAATCATTTATTACTGGAAAAATCACAAATGAATTCAGGTTTAAATACGCTGTTCAGCCACCTCTAGCGCGAATGTACAAGGCGATTAGTCGAGAATTGATTCATGGTAGAACCCCTATAACTGGAAAGGCCGACGCATCTGCCATGTTGGAGCAAGAGTACTTATCGCACAACAGGAAAATACAAAATAAAAGACATTCCGTAGAAAACTGAGACATATTGGTAAAGATTACAGAGCATTTGTAACGTAATGATGGCAAAATCATGAGAAATAAATCTATATTAACCTTATATAAGCAAGCTTCATTTCCAAGCTGCCAGTCGCTTCGTCGGCTTTTAATTACACATTTCTTTTTTCTTTCTGCATCTGCTGGAAATCTGAAGAGCTTAAATCCTTTTTTGCGGAGCTGTTTGCACAATGATCAGCCGAACAACCCCTCATTTGACGCAATTTAACATATGCTTAAGAAATGTAAACATCAGCAGCAATGCTATCGCTGCGAAGCAATGGATGAAGTTTGCTCCAAAATGGCGAATACGTCGACTCTTCCACTACAGGGGCTTTAAATCATATCAGTCTCGTACAAGTTAGAGATTCTAAATACGGAGATTGGACAACTTCGGAACGGCGGCCATCTTATGTACAAAGATGCTCACTCCCCGTAGACCGTAATACATCTTCTGCCCCAAATATCAATGTACAGTGTATCGAAAAAAAACAGAAGCTAGTTATAATATCATGAAATGAAATCTGCAGATCTCAAGAATCTGTTTGTTTTCTATCTTTATGAACAAATTTTTGAAAAAACAATTTTTTCTTTGTAAGCACTATGACGATATGAAACGATTTGCGCCGGACTACCCGACTTGAAGTTCACGCCGTTTAATGAAAATACGAGGAGAAAAAAAAATGAGTCTGTTCTTTAAAGATTTCATGTCCTACATTCCGTGGGAAAACTAGAAATTCACACAGCGTAGCATTTCGAGCTGACAACACTTGGACTAAACCTGGCAGATAGCGGCGCGCCGTTGTCCAATTTCTCCGTATATAGGATCTGTAGTACGAATCATATCAGTCTCGTACGATGTCTTACGTCATCTCGTACAATAGTTACAGTGAATGCGCCACTCATTCGATAAAAATCATAGTCTGGCCAATTTACCACCTCAAGTGATCCCAGATATTGTGTCGAATCGGGGCATCGATGTCTAAAGAAAGTGAGGATGGGGAAGAAGAAGCCTTCTGACAGCCTTGCTGTGTGAGATCGAGCATTGTCCTGTTGAAAAATGGCTGCTCTGAGCCAGGTTATGAGTGCCAACATATGTGACTGTAGCATGACACTAATGTACCTTTATGCTGTCATGGTCTCATGGTGCAGTGGATCAATATTAGGGGTAACCATCTTTCGTATATAATAGCCCCCCATGACATCACCCCAGCTGTGGGTGCGGTGTGCCGCTGAAACGCAAGTTCGTAACTTGCTTGCTACGCTTGTCCAGTAGCCAGTACTGCTTTACTATGGACATAACAAAAGCAATATGATTTTTTTTTCCTGAAGTAATTCAAAAAAAAAAGTTTAATTCTATGCGACCACGCGCAGAAACAAGGCCGACAAGAGGTCATGTCAGCCTGATCGGAAACTGGAGGCTCGTCCCTTGAGAGGGTTTGGCTTGGAGTCCACGTAGTATAAATTTTATAAGTTTTATGTGGGGAAGGGGCCCCGGCAACCACAGTGACACTTGGCTCTCGGCGGCCTTGCGCAGAATCTCTTATTGTATCTCGTGGCAGCATCACCAAATGCTGATTTTCACCTCTCCACCAAGTATTTCTTTACAAATTTTATAGTTTTTTGATATACCATTAGTGGCACAAAATTCAGTTCGGACCGGACCTTCACTGTGTTGTCATTTTTACAAACATGAGCGAAATAATAGTTTTAAAGTATTTTATGCTTTAAAAATATAATAAGTACAACAGTAAGACTAAAAACCGCTATGCGTTGCCAAGTTGATACTGTTATATCACATATTGTGTTCCACAAGAAATTTATCACGGATCCCTTCTCACTTGCGTTATGTTTATGTTAACCGATCTTTTCATGCAGTTCTTAAAGTAGTTGTCATCGAACCCTTTCATTACTCTTTCCTCCAGCAGGCAATTTACGGATCATATATTTTTCTTCATTCACATCCGGGAGTTTTTGTCAGTATTTCCAAGAAATCCTTCCGTTGCAGGCACATAGTCAATATTTTTTCATTTCTGACGTTGAATCTACTATAGAAATTCATAGTTACAGCAGATTCTTAGAATTATAGATCAAATTTTCGGATTATTCCCCCCCCCCCCCCCCACTTTTTCTGTTTTTTTAATCGAAATTCCGATTTGTTCAAGTATTCTAAATAAATGGCTAAACTTGTTTCCGACCAGTTTTATTACATTTATTTATTTACTAGTGGTACCCGCACGGCTTTGCCCGTAATAGAAAAATTAAAAAGTCTTTTGGTTCTTCTGTATATTTAAATATTGTATGGTGAATTTTCTCGCCAATTGGCTTGTACCCATGTTACGGTTCCACGTTATGATAATTCCGTAATTTACTCGTCCATCTTATGATAGTTTTGTTCTTAAAATTGGAATAGAAAAAGAACCACATCGAATTTTCAAAAAATCGCTTCGAGGTGCACACTCCCATGCTACAAACTAACTTTGTGCCGAATTTCATGAAAATCAGCCGAACGGTCTAGGCGCTATGCGCGTCACAGAGATCCAGACATCCTCTGGACATCCAGACACAGAGAGACTTTCAGCTTTATTATTAGTAAAGATTTATTCTACAATGCAGCGCCCCAGTAAACTCAGCTAACAATAACTTGCTCTTTCTCATGAAACAAAGATTTGAAAACTTGACCGTGGAATAACTCTATTATAAATTCTTCATTGGATAAGCGTTAACAAACCGCAAAAAGCGTCGATTTAAACACTCATACTATTTCCTTTGAAAAGGTACATGTTTCAAACTTCTGTAAATACAGTCAATTCGCGATAACGCGAGCCTAAAGGGACAGACAAAAACTTCGACTTATCGGAAGTTCGACTTACCGCTAGTTCAGTTTTCAACCATTTAATATTAAAAACCATCGAATATTTTAATTAATATGTTCATATAACAAATAAAATTACAGAACTTAAAAGTTTTTAAGTACAACATGCACAGTTTAGTCAAAAATATTAAGAGAAAAAATTCGAAAGCATGGTTTTGATTTCGATACTGCTGGAACCAATTGAATAGAGCTGATTCTACTTCAGGAAAGGTACATATCTTCATTCGTTTGAAATTCGGATTCATGGATTCTACCGCTTTAGAAGTTCCTCTTTTTTCTTTTAATATCATTGACAGTGCTTAGATATCTTTAATAGTAGAGAAAACTCACTGTGTCTCTCAGGAACTTATCAGCAAATGATCGGAGTAAAGAATGAAGGGGAATGCATCTTAACTTAAGTCAGCCTTTGAATAAAGGTAGTCAGTTGACTTGACAACTACACAGCTTAAAAGCAGATTCGTAGTCCAACATGTCAAAGTATAAACAGTACAGTACAGCAAAAGAAAACAAGCTAACTCATTTCAGCACGTATAACTCCTTTATCGCACATTGGCTCAACAGATGCACTTCTTGCTTTAGTGGTCTATTGGGCAGGAATTGTAAGTGATGGTGAATTAATTTTTCTTTCATAGTCACTTGTTTCTTTCTTTTTTTTTTCTCGTTCTTCCGAAATAAATGTCGAGTCATCTTTAAAAAAATATTCGAGTTAAGGGAAGTTAACTTCGAGATATTGAGAATAATTAGCATGGAATTAAAAACAAAGGGGTCGGGACTTGATTAAAACTTCGACTTATAGTAATACTCGAGTTATTGAACTTCGAGTTATTGCGAATTGACTGTATTTATTACCTTGGAATACATTTTGTGTTTTTAACATTATTCGTGCAGTTTTCAGTTTTAATTTATTTGAAAATAAATGTTTTATTACACATATTCACTCATGTATTTCGTTTTCCCTTCTTACTATCTCTTAAACCTTCTAGTTACTTTGTATCACGCGCTGAATATCTAATTCTTAGTTTTATATCAATCAAAAAAAAAAAAACGAATTACTCCCAAATCTCTTTTGTGAGATTTAATTTTTTTTTTTTTTTTGTGACTTTTTTTGTGTGAATTTTTTTTGTGCGGTGTATGAAAATTTCAATCAGATAGGGACTCAACTGATGATAGTATTTATAAATCGGACGAAGTTTTTTATAAAACGAAAGAAGTTTTTTATGCGATATTTTTTTTTTTTTATGCTGTCCCTATCCATCGTACAAAAAGAGGTTTCAGTGTATGTTTTGTTTACAATCTGCCAGTCTCTCTCACAATAAATCTTTTACTTCCTAGAAAATCAATATTAGAGCTGGTTCTTTCCTGTAACAATCGACACTTTTAGCATATTTTAATCTAGGCAATAATTTTTCATCCAGTTTTGTTCAATTTCCAGTATTCATGTCGTCATGTTTGGTCAAAGTTATGTTGAAACTTTTTGTTTGAAACTACCCTACATTATTTTGTCGTCATTAAAAAAAGAATGAAACGCTGCATTTAAATAATCCGCCGACAAAATACAACAACATTAAAAGCTTCATTAAAACGTTGGAATAATTCATTAAATATTTACAATAGATTATTAAAAAGAAAAAAAATTCAATTTAAAGGAAAAATCAAGGCCAAGCAAAGCGACGACTTCAATAATCATTTTCTATTTTCGCCAATTTATAAAGCCGAAAATTCGCCATTAAAGTGATTGTAGAAAGGTTCCCAAAACTTAATTGGGAGGAAAAATTACAGCAATCGTTAATATTTTATTTTTTTATTTTTATAAAGTCTAATCATCCGAGATTGGCACTATTTAAGTGAAATGCTTATCTGAGCCAAACTGTTTAGAATAAAACTTGGTGAATCTTGTTACATTCTCTATCCGACTTTCATCCTTGCTAAAGCAAATGTATTCCTACTCTATTTCTAGCACTGGAATCCTTTTGCGAACCGTGAAGACAGCTTAATGGATTGTTCTTGGCTCAAGGAAAAGCCACTGCCAGCATTTTTGACGGGTAACTCATCTTATATCGATATCTTCTTCGTAACATGGACAGAATTTTGATGAGGGAAAAGGTATCGATATTTTTTTTCTCTAATGCAATAAATATAGAAGAGTTAAAGTAACTAGACGAGTAAAAAAATAAAAAGAAAGAAAGAAAAGAAAATTAAACTTAGGTATCAGGAATTGATAACAAAATAATAATAATAATAATAATAAAAATAATAATAATAATAATAATAATAATAATAATAAATGCGAAATGTTAAATAATGGAGCCAAAAAAACCATTTTGAGTATTCAAATTGTGATTAAAGTACCTCAACGTCTTTTGAACCTCAAAATAGCAAAAAATTTTAAAAGAAAAAAAAGATTGGAGTTATTCTCCTTTTTACAAAACAGAAAAAAAGCTAAGGAGTTTTGACAGTAGTTAGTTATAAGACTTTTATTATGATTTACTTGCATTATTATTAAAATGTAATTTATTATTAAAATGTAATGAGATATGTATTATTCTAATTATTACACATACGCAACTAAATTTTTGAGAAAAGTCACAGAAAATTAGAAAAAGTAATCACAAAATTAACATTAAATGTCGTAAAATTTGTTTATTATCCTTATATTTAAAAATATATTAATTAATTTGTACACATTTCATATCTCCAGTTATTGCCTAAGTTACATGGTTTGTAATTTAATAAAATAAATAATGTACATAAATATTTCCCTACTAGAAAAAAAAAAAATGTGCGTATATGTCACCGGTAAAGTGTATAATTCAGTTATTTCACAGAATAACTAAGCATTTCATGGAAGAACTAGTTACGACAAATCAAAATAATTATGCTTTGCCTAGTTATTCTATTAAATAGCTAATGATAGAGCCTAAAGTGAAAAAAAAAAGCGATTTAAAATTTATTTTACAAATTAATTGATCATAAATAGCTACAATTTCTCGAAAAATACCTTTTATTCCTATTTTAGATGATTAATTAATAAATAGTAAGAAAACTCTACAATGTACGGGGAAAAAATTAAGCATTTATTTTCGCAAGCCGTAATTTTCACAAAAATAAAGATATAGGTGCTTTCTCGGGATGAAAGTTTCACGAATTTATATGAACAGAACTGAAAATTCAGAAAAAAAAATATATTTTGCGTGGCTAAAATTTTTACGATGGCGAATGGCTCACAAAAATCAAAGCTTCACGAAAAAAATTGTTTTTATAATAATTCATTATAACTGAAAAGAGAAACAAATATACCATTTACATTCTACGTCTAAAAGCTACGGAATGGAGTGTACACACACGTCAATACCCTTCTCAATGTTCAATACAAAACAGTTAAAAGCGGTACGCGGTTCAAAACTGACGAAAGGCGACTAGAACTGGTTCAAAGAGTCTTCGAGTGCGTATTCCATAGCTTCAACATTCAAGTAATTGATATTCTATAGAGAACCTAAACCCCAAATCGTAGAATTCAATAATATGACGAAGACTGGCTTGTTTAGTAATATTCCATTAAATACCTATAGCTATTCTACGAAATAACGAATTTCGCACTTTAACGTTAACAAATATTCAAACACCCTGTGTATATATTACTCATGAGTCGCTGATCAATACTTTTAGGCTAAAAAGTAAAATTATGAAAAACTACGCAAAAAACACTGATTTGGAAAATTTTGAAGGTAAGACAGTGTTTCTCGCTTCTCGACTTTTTGACTTTTATTTAGATGCCTTTACACTCATAAGTTAACATATTTTTGCAAAAAATAAATAAATAAAATAAGACTTCTTGTAACTTTAGAACACGTGTGTACAATTTTTCACAAACTTGTGCTTTTTCAACTTGTGCTTCAAATTCATTCATAATCGTTTAATTCGAATTTGAAAAAAAAAAAAAACTGTTAACGTTGCATCGATAACGAATGAAATCAAAGTTTATCTTAATCATGCCTTTGATATATCCGCATGGTTTTTTACCGAAACGTGTACAGATAGGAATTCCATAAAAATGCCCCTGTCAATTGCAGTATCACATAAGATTTTAGAACTTTGGTAGTCGGAGACATTTTATGGAGGGGTGCCAAGAAAAGTGACATCAAGAAAGGATTTCAGAAGGAAAAAAGGGAGGGAAAGAAAGGAAACGAAAAGAATAAGAGAGAAAAAATGAGTACACATAGGAAGGAAAACAGAACTATTGATTGCAGAAACTATTTCTGATTTTTTTCACTCCAACCGATATTAAGAAACAGATTCACACTTTATTTTGAAGCAAGGAAAACCATATAGTCTAACTTCAGACACATTTGCCTGTGGTTTGAGTAATTTAAGAGTCGAAATTGGCGCTGAAAATATCCTCAAGAAAATTCAAATATAATTAACAGGCGTGAATGTTTGAGCAAAAGATGTACTGCATAATGATTAAATTGAAAATATTATGAGTGAAGTATGTGAACAAATTGAGAAAATAAAGTGGAAAAATATCAAAAATAAACAGGTAAGCAGATTTACAGTCATTTTAGGTAGTTCTAAACCGTTGAGATCATTTAAACAGTGAGTTACCGCTCCAGCTCAGTTATGGACTATGAGCTGAGTCCATAACAAGGGCGAAACTGCAGTCCCTGCATGTCTGGATGCGCAACTAGGCTGTCGGTATATTGCACATGAGGGTTAACTTTACAAAACTTCATTTGTTTTAATTATTTTTTTTATGAAGTCACTATTTGGGAACTGTTCTTGAAGATTTAGAAATATCTCGTTCTATCCAGGAAACCACGCGATAGCGCAATAATGAAACAAATAAATAAATGTGTAGATGTAGAAAAAGTATAGTAAAATATGTTTCTGGACGCATAAGTTATTTGTCATTGTGTCTCCGCTACCGAAATATGAAGCCTTAAAGTCTACCAAAACTTTAAGAAAAGTCGCCAAATTTAGCAAGTTTCGGAGTGGAAGACAACTTTCTCACGCTTTGCAGATGGATGTTCAGCCAGAAGCAGACTGTGAAACCGCGTGGTTCTTCCAATTTCTCGAAAGCCTTTAAATTTGGTGCTTTTCTTAAAATTTTGGCAAGCATTAAGACCTTATATTACGATAAGGGGACACGAGGGCAAGCAATTTATGAGTCAAAAAAATCACATTATGCTCTTTCGATTGCTACCAATTTCAATTGTTTTCATTATCACACTATTCCTATGGTTCCCTGGTAAGTAGCTGGATAACTTTGAACCGGTACATAATTCATTTCAAATAATTTTATTATTGTTATTCCTCAGTGATAGATTACTTCAATTTACACCGGATTTCAGGATATTTTTTCACGCTAGCTGATGCAATAACACTGTTAAAATATGAGGAATATTTAAATTTGAAACAATTGCGATTCAAACGTACTCTGAATGATTGCACGAATTTTGACAGAAACCGAAGTACATGGATGAACCGATATTTTTAACTGATAAATTTACAGATTTATTCAAGATCGAACTAAAAAGATCAAGTACAATCACAGTTTTTTAATTACGAAGGACTTTGCAAAGAACAGATTTGTGATTTCGAATGACATGATGGAGCTATTTATGTGCACCAAAAGGGGAGGTGCACAACTACACCCCACTAGGAGTATACGTACCAAATTTCAACTTTCTAGTACATACCGTTCTTGAGTTATGCGACATACATCCGCACATACATAGATACCTACATACAGACGTCACGAGAAAACTCGTTGTAACTAACTCGGGAATGTCAAAATGAATATTTCGCGTGTCTATACGTTCTTAGGCACTTATCCACGTGTGGTCGAGTCGGAAAAAACCCAACAATCATTCGGGGTGAGCAAAATGGAAATTTAGGTCGATTTTTGAGTGAAAATTTTTTTGCGAACACAATACTTTCTTTTTTTGTAAAAAGAAGTAAAAAAATTAATGTATGAGAATACATTAATTTTTTTACTTCCTTTCATAAAAAAAATACACCAAAATTAAATAGAATTGTTAGATGACATTAAAAATTATCAAAACATTTTTTATACAATTTCCTAACAGAGAATTGACCCGGTGTCTTCTGGTTCAATCACGTGTGTTGTTCGAAATAAAGCAAGGTCAATCTAAGCTTTATCATTGAGGTTCAGTTGCAGTGGTGTTTGTTAGATAACGAGAATTAACTGCACAATCTATGCAGAAGCTGTACATTTGAACAAAATAAAAAGCGAATATTCAATGTCTTAGAAATATGTTCTTAGGCAGGGGCGTGCACAGGGGGGGGGGGGAGGGACACTGTTGGCCCGGGCCTGAGCCTGAAGGGGGCCCAATATTTTTAAAACCAATCGTAAATTATAGGGGTTTGGAACATGGAGTGGGGCGGGAAAAGTCATTTGTGACGGGCTCCAAAATTTCTGTGCACGCCCCTGTTCTTAGCTATCATAGTTTGAAATTATCTAGATATAAGCATCTTTTTTTAAATGCTACATATTTAATCCGGATAATACAGAGATCTGGATAAACGAGGGTCGGATAAACGAGGTTCTACTGTACTTCTAATCAACATTCGACAGCAGCTCCCACACGGTAACTTCAGAATTATTGCCATATATATCTTCATATTTGTAACCTCGAAAAATTGTAAAAATACAGCACCTGAACTTAGCTTTTCTCAATCTGATATTGATAATATTGATTGACGTTGTCTTGTGTTTTAAAAGGACATACGAAATATCGAAAAAAAAGGAGCAAAAATGCAGTAAATCATGTACTGAACGCATCTGATGAAAACATCACAATTCTGACTGTAACATCAAAAGAGGCTAGAAAATGTCCTAATGTAATGCTTTTATCTTTGTCAGAGTTCGCTATGCATTGCTAAATATTCGATGAGACTACTCAGAATTTTTCCTCCAATAAATCCGTATGTCTCGACTTTTATTTTCTCTTTACTTTATTGGTTCTTGAATATATTTATTCGTAGATGAAAGTCAAGGGGAAAGCTCTTTTGATGCATTTTCTTTAAAAAAAAAAAACGTCAGTTTCTGAAGTGTTTTACAATATTATCAATTTTTCTTTGATGTTTTATAATAAGAGTGACTAATAAGGGTGATCATTTTCAATGAATGAAAGTTAAAAATTGTCCATTAGCGGATGATATGGGGGGGGGGGCATAGGGGGAAAACTGTCCCGTCACTTTTGAAAATAATAGGACTTGCACCTCCACTTTCTGAGTTCAAAACGCGAAATTTCAACGGACGCGACGCGGGAAGTCTTGGAACGTATCCCTCGCGTAAGTTGAGATTCGACTGCATATGCGGATGGCATTGATATCGAAAGCTTAGCTGGAAAAGTTTGCATGAAATGGAAAACATTTTCGTTATCAATACATTTCTATAACCCTGCAATATTTGTTGTTAGCCGGCCAAAAAGGCAGTTTAATATCATCCTCTTCCATAACATTTACAGTAGCTTCTATATTTTAGGAAGATATTTTAGCACAATAATCTCATTGACATCTAAAATGTTCCTCCACGGGATATTCTTTGCTGACAGAAAATACAAATGTGGTACTACTTGGCAGTTATCGCTTATTCTTTTTTTTCTAAGCTCATGCTCTACTCAAAAGGCGAATATTGGGGAACTGAAAATTTCGATGCCAAACAAATTAATGGCGTCAAACAGAACGTATGGCGTCAAAATAGTCTGATGTCAGCTCGTATTTTTCAGAGCCTTACGAATCTGATTGATGCAAAGTTTTACTCGAGTAAGACTTGCACCAGTCAGACTGTTTGAAAACTCTTTTTTTTTTTTTTTTTTTGAATCTTTATTTAAAAGTAGCTTTCAGAAATCGCTTCAAACAACTTTTTCTTACAGCGAACTACTCGCTACTTTAACTTTTATTGAAGTAGTGCACTACACTACAAACTACTAAAAAAAATGTAGCTACTACAGTAGCGGGCTGCTTCCAACCGCTGGTTCACGCAAAAAAAACATAGTACCAAATGAAATAATTTTACCTTAGAGGTAAAGCACCATGTGTCCATTTATTCAAAATCGTGCTCAAAGCCCTATATTATTCAACTTCTTATACAGTAGGACTTCGTTTATCCAGACTATTGACCCAAAGGATTAGCGAAAATCCGGATAATCCGGGGAGTATGGAAAGCAAGCGGAACAGTCCTTAAATAAGCAGCCGTACCTTTTATTACAGCAAAGTACAATACTTTGTAACAAAATAACATAGGGCTGTTCTGCACAATTCACACTTTATCATTTATGTATATTATTCAATCAAGCATTTCATCATTTACAGTTCAGCTGCAGTGATGTCGGACGGACCCTTCAAAGTACGCCGTGATGCGTGTTAGATTGCAGTAATTTATTGCGCGGTCTATGCAGGAGTCGTACACTTAATCCTTATAATAAGCAAATGTTTTGCGCACCTTTACTTCGGTTATCATCACTCAAAAATTATTATTTGTTCATATAAAACCTATTTTACTTCTACGAAATTGATCCGGATAAATCAGCAATCCGGATAAACGGAAGCCGGATGAACGAAGTTCTACTGTACTCTGTTCCGAAGTATAAAGCAATAAGTCCAGTGAGTAATAGTAATTCAGATAGACAATGGAAAGGACCACTTGCTGGCAAATTTTTCATGCTGGTTTAGAGGTAAAAGAATACATCTTCTGGGCATTTTTGTTTTTGTGACATAGTGCACCCCCCCCCCCCAAGCCACAAATATTCAATGTACAGACAGCATATCAACTCTTATACATCTTACTCGTTATGAAAAATGTACTAAGTATTCGTTTCTTTCCTCTTTCTTTTAATCAATTATGCATTTACATATTTATTCATTTAGAATTTCGTTCCGATGGATTAAAAGTATGTCAGTTCAAAATTTAGCTGATGGAACCAAATCGAGCGCGAAGCGTTAAAATCATTTTCGCTGAGTAAAAAATAATAAAATACAACTATCGAAAACAAATGAGACAATATAACTGTAACTAAAATTTTTACCGTTAATTTTTATTATTACTTCATTAAAATCGACAAGCTAAAAAAAAATGGTTAATCGGAGGACTAAAATTGGCCACCTAGCTCGTCTTTATTTGCTGAGAGTTTTAAAAACCTTACCAAGAAAGCAAATGAGGAGACAAAATGACATAGTAACTGAAAATGTTTGGTTAACTAGTGTTATTACGGATGAGCTAAAATTGGCCACCTAATGTGTCTTTATTCGTGAAAATTTTTAAAAACCTTCAAGTTATTCGCAATTTTATTTGTCATTTAAATTTTAGAGATGTGTAATTTGTTTATTACTTTCTTGAACGTTTGCGTTTCTATTTTGCTGTTTTCATAAATGTGTGCTGATACCTCCTGGTTAGTCATTGTTGGAGAGATAGCATTGAAAATCGTAAAATATTGAGTCGCGCACTTTTGTTTGTTGTTTAAATTTGTAAACTGTATATATCTCCTTCTGACACCTTGTCAAATGCTTTTGTTTTTATAATGATACAAGCATATCGCTCATGGGCTGCAATAGCGGCACAACTCAAAAAATCGAGTTTTGAGATAAGTGGGTTTAAAGTTTTCGTTGCTAAGGGAAATGCATTTTACTTCTGCCATCTTACGACGCAATATTGAATCATGAATTGCGCTAGTATTGCTGCTGAAAAGAATGTATTTTCATATTTACACCTGTTCTTAGTAAAAAATGCGTGTTTTTTGAGTTGGGCCACTATTGCAGCCCATGAGATATATCGCACCCCAACAAAAAAAGTGACACAACTCAAAAAAAAAAAAAAAACCCAGCAATGGAGAAAATTAAGGTTAAACTCAATTTCAGTAGTTTGGGGGGATTTTGTCTCAAATAATACAATACGCTCAAAACTATTATGATATGATGTTCACTGGTTAGCTTTTAATGTCTAAAATAATAACACATAACTTAAAGTCCAAAAAAATTCCTTCTAAATTATGAAATTTAATGATTTTTCATCACTGATTATATTTTTTTACGCAACCACGCATCATTTATGTATGCAAACTTTGTGCGAGTTTTTAGGCAAGAAATAGCATTAAATCTAGATTTAAAACAATAGTTAGTACCTTTTTTCAAAACTTGGAATTGTGTCACTTTCTTAACCGGGGTGCGATATGTGTGCTGCTTACCACTTATAAAAGTAATCATCATATTGTACTGTGTAGAGCATGAAGAGTTACTTTATGAATCTTTTAAATAAAAAATAAGAATGAAATACCAAAAATTAAGCTAACCTTTACACCTCATTCCATGCAATTATCATCTATGTCCAAAGAACTACAGTAACGTAGATCATAAACAGTTTTCTCCGGGTTTTTTTACAGAAATTTCAAAGAACCGTGCGATGTCCCTTCATTTAGTCCCACGTTTGGTTTCGTTTGAGACAGAACAACGGAAGTAAATCAGTAAAAAATAGGGGGGGGGGGGGGGAGAGAAATATGTTTTTAAGTTTTTTAAAAATGGGATAAAGAACATAACGCTCAAGATGCAGAGCTTTTTACTAAATGCTATATTACACAAATTAACGATTTACACATTCAAAAAAATCCAGTGTGCAGTCTGAGTTCGCTTAAAGTATAATTTTACTCAATGTGTTATAAAATTATGTCCTGCTTTGATTACAAATTAGTTCACGTTTCGTAAAAGTGATATCCCCATTTATGTATATTATTACAACATCGCTTCAAAGGCATACAAGGTTCTGGGTTTTCTTAAACGTAAGACTAAGGATTTTTCTAATAAACAAGCGCTTAAAACGCTTTATCTTTGCCTTGTGCACTGCAAACTTGAGTAGTGTAGTCTTGTTTGGGACCCCTACTACAATAATAAAGTTAAAACTCTTGAGGAGATTCAATCCAAATTTGTTTATTACTTGTGTTTACAGAACTGCTAATCACGATTTTTTGACTTATTCTTACTCTTATTTATGTAATATTAATATGTTCGCAGTCTTAAATCACGCCGTGAACTTTTGTGTCTTCTTTTTTTTTCTATTAGATACTAAATAACTTAATTGACTGCTCTGATATTTTTAATTCGATCCAACTTGCGGCCTAAATAGAACTCTTAGGAGTCTTTCTTGTTTAAATTTTTTTTTACCAGACTTAACTACGCTGATAATTTTTGTCCTTTTAAATTTTACAAACTTTTTAACATTTATTGTCGTGATTAAGATATTTTCAACATGTCATTTTACAATCATAAGTCTAAATGTTTTAATATTTTAAATGTATAATTAGTTTTAATTGGTATTTTATATTATTTTTGCCACTGAAGATTTTTTTCTGTAGTGTGCAATACTTTCAATAAATAAATAAATAAATATTTCGTTGCAATAATCTTTAGAATTCATGTTATAGAATAAATAGTACTTCAAATTCAAATATCTAACTCCATATTGAAAAAACTGACAAACAAAATGCATGAAATAACTAATATTAGCAGAATTTATGTAACAGACCTCTAAAACTGTTTGATACACGTCAACTTACTTTAAAATTGAAAAAATGTACTTGTGTCGTAAGTTCTAAGTGGAGTTAATACAACAACAAATGTTTTCTATTTTCAACTAAAATTCAGCAAGCATAGTCGAAAAGCGTTGAAAGTTTCCAACAAACAATGAAAATAAACACAAGACCAGATATATATTTTTCAAACTTACTAATGTTCAGAATATAATGCTGAATATACAAGTCTATTCAGTAAAAAATAAATATAACAGATAATCGAAGCATTTTAGTAAGCAAATAAGAAAACATTACCTTTTCACTTGGAAAACCAATTTCGTGCTTTATTTTTAACTTCATTGTAAACTAAACAATTCCAGAGAAGGTCACAAATCAAAATTAAGCTCAACAGTAACTTCAGTTCACATTTGCACAAGTACTGCAACAATTACGATGTAGTAAAGAAATTATTTACAAAATACTGTTGATAAACCATATTTTTGTGCTGAAATTATTTTGAAAAAACAGTCGAAGAATAAGTTTGTCAACAGAAAGTAGTAAATCCTAAAGAAAAAGTTAGCCATTTTAAAGAAATTATTTTTCTTCTTTCAATTGAAAAAATCCGATGGCGCTGCGAACGTTTTCTTTCTCTCGTTTTTTTTTTTTTCGTATGTATGGCACGCTATCTCCTCCTGAATGGTCGAGGTTTAGGGGGGAAATAGATACCAAAAATTGCAAAATTTTTCCAAGATAGAGATGCCCATATCCCCCCCCCCCCAAGTTTAATGGCGCAAATTCCTCCCTCCCCCCAAGAAAAAAATCCTCAACCATCTTTCCCTTTTTTATATTTTAATTCTCTTTTTTTATTTCACTTATTTTTTTCAAATACTTTTTATTTAATAATTTATTTTAAAATTTTTATTTATTTATTTATTTTTAAATATTATTTATTTATCTTATTTATTAATTTTCAGTTATTATTATTATTATTATTTTAACAGAAAAGTTGTATGCTACACCAATGACACATACACTCATACAAATACTTCAAAATAAATAAATGAAATGAAATATAAACAGAATGTAATCAAATAAAGTAAAATAAATAATTTAAAATAAAAATAAATCAAGAAATAAATTTAAATAAACAACATTAAAAAATAAAAAAATCGAACCCCTCTCCCCCCCCCCCTCCCCAAAGAATTGGATGACCCAACTTACGCCATAACCCCCCCCCCCCCCCCGTGGACACCCCTGTTTCAAGTAACCCATGATGGGTCTCATTTTTGTGGACGAAGATATTGGGGTCTCTGTGGGTGTATGGTAGAAGCGTAGCCGTAGTTCCTGGGTGTCATTTTCTCTATTTGGGCTGTAAAAGTTTCTTGTGTTGTAATGTCTGTGAATAAATAAAGATGTCCAACTTCTTGAGGCAATGGCGCCCGATTTTTCCGTAGTGATTGTTAACTGTGGACATATCAACAACAACATAAACGGAGATTTCAATTTTAAAAGGCAATAAAGATTCCTCCCTAAATCTAGTTGTGAAAATGTACTCGCTCAGGTATTATTTTTTACTCTTTGAATGTGGTATATTTCTGCGTGAGAGGGAATTCGTTTGGAGCTCCTAAGCCAATAAATACAGTTGTTATAACCCTAGTTAAGCGCATAATCTGAGGCTATGCCGGTAGCGCATATTCTAATTATTCGTGCTCTATAGTTTCCAATTAATTTCCGCAGCTCTGGCTCTATGGTAGGTCAGGAGTCGTGGCAAGAAAGTCGTGAAGCAGGAAGTCGTGGGTTCGATTCCCGCCGGTGCCCTGGGCGTTATTTCCTTCTCTTGTGTTGTAAATCTTTCCTGTGTGTGTGTGAAGCTGTTTAGCTTTTATATTAAATAAATAAATAAAAAACTTCTCAGATGACAGAAAAAGTGGCTAGCTTACATTACAATGTAGATAAGCAAAGAATTTATTTTTTCTGTTGCGGTTTTTCTTAAGTAGTAACAAACAAAATTTCAATAATTGTCTCTAGAAAACATAGAATATGTGATTTTTATTCTTTCTTTCGCGACTGAATATTCAGTCTCTGCAGACAGACTGTAGATAAAGACCCTATTTTATTTTGTTTTTAAATCAGAGGTTACCAAACTTTTTTATTCCGTGGACCCCCTACCTAGTGCTAATTCCAAAATTACTAACACACTGTAATCAAAAATGCAAAACATTTTTTTTTCTACAAAAAGAGAAAAAAAAAAAAAAAAAACCTTGAATTTCCCCAACTTCAATCCGTTACAAGATTTTACATCACAGAAAACAATTCGTTTTCTGTGATGTAAAATCTTGAATCCTTGTTACATGAATAAGTATTATGTAAGTATGCAATTAAAAATTGTGTTTAATTCCCTATAGCACTTGTAGATTGCTTGAATTTTAGTCATAATTTGTTTAAAATGGAATATATGCTAGTGGACCCTTATTTTCATCTCACCCCTAATTTTTTTCTTTCGTTGACATGCGTTCTTTGGAGACCGGCGTTACTCCTGGGGTTCATGTGGACCACTTTGGGAACTATTGGTTTAAAGGAAGACCTTTGTCCTTATAGTAATTGAGATTTTTAGATAGTTATTAACATTATTTAGGAATCGTTGTCTTCAATCTGGAGAGGATTTAAAAATATATATATAGTCTCGTTTTATTTATTTATTTATTTATTTATTTGGCGGAGGGGGGGGGGGGGAAGATTGGCGGGGATAGTTCCTATTCTAGTGGTGCTTTTATATTGACTCTTGACTTGTTTTCGGGAACTTTTCTCACTCTAAAAACGTTTTTTCGGGACTCTTTCCTGTCATACGGATTTCTAAAAGGACTATTGGCGTCATTTAAAAACTATTACCTTTATTTTATTAGGGGTTTTTAGGGACTGATGTTCTTATTTGAATGGAGATTTTATTAAACTAATTTAAAATACGGTTTCATTTTCATTTTTTCTGCTAAAAATAGGTGTTTTTCTTATTTTTTAATATTTTAATATATCAATAGCATGCTTCATTTTTTTATTTCAACTGTGCAGGTTTCATACTGCGTAGGTAATTTATGTTTTGTTGATTGCTTTACTTATTATTGTTTCACTTTTAAGGTGTGCCGGTTTAATAATGCTAATTTCGTATGATATATTTAGGGCAAATAAGAAATCTGAAAAGATAGTTTTAAATTGTTGCAAAACTATAGCTTTTAGAGACATGAAGTCATCAGCCACAGAGCATGTATGCTCGAAAAGAAAAAAACAAAACGTTTCAAAACAAGTTTAAGTTTTTGTTATTCTCGATCGCAGAAACTTCATTTCGTCAGAAACAAGTTCAATTGCTTTACAGTACAAGTACAACCTCTTTTATCCGGACTAACTAGGGTCAAAGGCAATCCGGATAACCAGAATTCTGGATAATGCGGATGGTATGGGTAATAAGCAAAGCAAATCCTTTAATAAGAGGACTTACCGTTCATTACGACAAAAAATTATATTTTGTAACAAAATTACATAGAATTGTTTATGAAAACCATTTTTTCACATAATTTCTTTTAAAAAAATTGCTCCACAGTCTTTTGGCTCAAACACGTGCTTGAATTAAGCGCAATAATCCCAACTTTTTCTCACTATTACAGTTTAGCTGCAGTACTGTTTGTTAAAATACCATAATTTACTGTACAACCTATGCAGGAGCTGTACATTTAATAAAAATAAATAATAAATATTCAGGGGCTAATCGTTATATTCTTCTCAATTTAAAGTTATCATATGAAGATAGTTTTTTTAAGCCTACAAATTTGAACGGGACAATCAAGCGATCCGGATAGACGAGGGCCGGATAAACGAGGTTCAATTGTATTTATTAATTTTATTTTTATTATTTTTTTTTCTCAATTAACAGATAATTTCGGTAAATGCAAAGGAAAAGTATGGTACAATTAAAAGCACTTGAATGAGCGAATTTTGATATGAGCGAAAGATTAGACTAACAGAAATTAATTTTCCTAATATAAATGACAACATAGGATGAGTGACAAAAAAGTAGCCCGGCTAAAACTAGCATTACCTTGCATTGTTTCATGCTTTAATATAATATTTTTTGTTGTTGTTTTGCTTTATCTTTGTTGCTTAATCACAGTGATGTTGATTGTTTTTCTGAGCGCAAAATTAGTGAAACCATTTTTTTTATCGATAATACCACACCAGTCCTATTCACTATAAAAATGTACAAGACTAAATGCCCTGCATTATGTTGGATTTTCGACAGTGATTCGTGACTAAAAAAGATAGGAAATTCCTGTTACAGAAAAGAAAAATATAAATATTTTTATCCTTGAATATTATCCGAGCAAAAAAATAAATACTTTCCAGTAAAAGTTCGGCGAATCTTTCAAGGGGAAAAAAGATAGATGGAAAGAAAAAAGGGACATTCGCCTACGTCAGTCATTACTTTCTCCAAAAGAGATACCTTTTTTTTATCTTTCTTTTTCCCCAGAAGTCGAAGACTTCAAATATCTCTTGATAAACCCAAATATCACAACGCATCACGCTTGCATGCCTCTCCCCCCCCCCCAATACCGATAATGGGAGAAGAAGTTTTTATTTCGATGTTTAGTTATTGTTGATTAATAAGGGGCTTCAGTTGTTAGTTACAGTAAAACCTGTAAAGTTGACCACCTTTGTAAGTTGACCACCTGCCTATGTTGACCGCTTTTGTCGGGAACGGAATTGGACCTATCTCATATAATGAAGGAAAACCTCTGTAACTTGACCACCTCTCTATCTTGACCACCTGTCTATCTTGACCACTAATGTAAACCAAATTTGGTTTGGAGTATTGTAAAAAACCCTTTGTAAGTTGACCACTTGTTTTTTTTTTTAACTTAATCAAGCAAATTATTTTCTTTTATTATTATTTTTTTTTATAGTTTTTCAAGAATAATTTTGATGCTTTAGACCAGCATTTTACCAACTAAATAAAACAGCAGCATAAAACTTATGCTGCTCTTTATTCTCCGAAGTTTTTCTTTTGTTGTTCTATTTGAGATTGCTTTTTGTACTCTCCGTTCAATGAAAACAGAAAACTGGTGTCAGTAGAAAAAGTACAAAGTCTTTTCTTCCAGTAGCAATATTTTGAGGCAACACTGGAATTGTGCTAAAGAGAAAAGTTACTTATTTCTGGTGCAAGAGATTAAGAGATAGGAGATTTTCATTTTCAACTGCCTTTATGAACTAGGAGAGTCCAGCTTGTTGCTCTTTGTGTAAAAGTTGTACATAAAATGGTTTCAAAAAGAAAGTTAGTTGAACTTGAGATTGATAAAAGTATGATTAAAATTATATGAAAAGGTAGAAAGTCGGCGAAAATTAGCTGACACATACGGAATTTCTAAAACTAGTGTCTAATTTAGTAAAAAACGAGTAAAAAAGCAAAAATATTTGAATAACATTTTAAATTATTGTTTCAAAGTAATGTTAAACAATAAAGTGAGTTAAACAGAAAGAGTAAGTACCAATTATTCCAGAAATGAATACATGGTCCATGGTGCAAGAAATGACAAAAAAATAAAAAAAAAAAATCATTACCACCCTTTATAAGTTGACCACCTGTCTAAGTTGACCACCAAAGTACTGCACCACAAGCGGTCAACTTACACAGGTTTCACTGTACCACGAAAAACATTAAAAAGTTTTCCCATCAAATTGAGAAACACGAAAATGCTTCTTATTTCAGTTAAACTTTTGAATAATCTATGTTGATGAAATAACTTTTGCTTCAAAAGCTTTTTATTTATTTGTTGAGAAATAGTGATAAAAGTTTCTTGTATGCAATATTTTTTGCAGTATACTTGGTTGACGAAATACTAAAAACTTATTTTAAAGTTCAATAATTTGTTTACGAAATCGCTGGATTTCGCAACAATATGGAAATGTACTTTTTTTTTTTTTAGTTTATGACATAACGAGCACTATTTTACTAAATTTATCTCATTTATAATTATTTGTGAGTGCCTTTCAACATAACTGCAATTTCTTAATATTGAAACTGAGAAGAGTTTTAAGGAAATGTTATTTTAGCTTTGAATGTTTTCTAGTATTTTATTTTTTTTTCATTTTTATATTTTTTTCCCAGTTTTTTTTAAATTAAGTTTTTAAACTGTCCGACTTTTCAAACAAGGTGTGGTCTTTATGACGTCACAAATGATGCTCTTTGGCGCATCTTTGTACCGCGTTTCCAGGTTATGATAATTAAGAGGCGAATTACTTCTTTCTTTCTTCTTTCTTTTGGTGCTTAATTGCACAGGCTTGTTTTTGATGAGGACTACAATCTGAGTGTTTTGCCTGCCTTACGCATGATATATTTTTTATTAGACATATAAACAACACATGAAAGAATTTACATCACAAAGAAGGGAAAGTACAATCGGAGCGGGAGTGGGAGTCGAACCCACCGCCTCAAGTGTGCCAATGTCAAGCATTCGCTTAGACCGTTCGGCCACTGAGGCCTCAAGAAGCGAATTAAAATTGCGCTCTACACTTGCTATCACCATATCGTTGCCATTACACGTGAGTAAAAATGCGAATTAAATATTTTGCTCTTTGAATGGCAACACAGAATGGCATTTCATCATTTGTGATGTCATCGGCAAGAAATGTAAACAATAAAAGCGCACCGATTTAAGTATTTTTTTAAAAAATATTAAACTTGAACAAATTATTTTAAAAAATGGTTAGATCCTATGATTTTAAGCATGTTCTTTCAGAAAAAAAAAAATACTTTTAAAATTTTGGAAACGACCCCATCGCGCCAACATTTTGTAATAGATATTAACATTTTAATTAAACTTGAGTGAGCACATTTTTAAATCTTTACATTTGATACAAAGATACACTTGACACAGTATTATATTTATTAAATAACTTTGTTACTTAAAATTTATTTTATTTGCATACGTCACGACATCGGAATTCATCCTCCTCTAGTTTGCTGTATGCATTACTTAATACTTTTGCTGTATTTATACAGCAATATCAAAACAAATGGCAAATGTTACAGCTAAAGCTAAAAAAGAAAGGAAACACATCTCATTTGTTGGAAAAAAAATAATTTAATCCGTTGAAATAATATTATGTATGTGGCTATTCCACTGAAAACAGTCATTTTGTCCCCCACGTGACACTTCCTATATTTCATAAAAAGGAATAATTTAAAAGGTAATGACGAAATTTTTTACTAAAGAAGTCTCACATACATTTGTGGTTTCTTGAGTAACAAAATTTTGTTCATTACCCTTTTAAATTGTTTTTTTTTTTACTGAAATGTACGAAACGTCACGCGCGGGACAAAATTACCGTTTTCCGTGGAATGGCCCAGTATTTGCCCAGTCGATTTACCTGATTTTTTCTAGAAGAAAAATCAGAAAGAAAAGAAAAGAAAAATCGATTCTATCGCAAACTGAGCAAATAAAAGTTTCATTTTCATTCAAATTTTAATTCGTTTTCAGTATGGCACAAACTTAATTTATCTGCTTATTTTCTGTGTAGTGTAGTTTTCATTCATACTTGTAGTTTTATGCATTTTTTTCTTGGGGCTTTCCTATCTTTTGTGTTATACGAATTAGATAAATTAAAATACAGATTCTTTTCTCATCTGATTCTTCTCTTTGTTTTTCACGCATTTATACAAATACAAATATAAAAGGGACGACTATCAACAGGCTCAAGGCACGGCTAAGCTGATCCTAGCTAGGCAGCTAGGCGGTTTTTTGAACGTGGTACATTTTAAACAATGGCTGTTTATTTTTATAACGAGCATTTATTAGCTTTCATTTGTTTAGATTTAAGTTACTTTGCTTTAAACATTTTTTTCCAGTGGGGCTGTGTAAGAAGACCAGAACTAGTGCGCTCCCCGACAAGGCATTATTCTTTCATGTGACACCATTAATGCGTTGATCCATGACAGAAGTAGTTTTTGACGCCTAGTTTCACCAGATGGAGACACCTGGGCTCTCTTTGACGCGAAACCGCACTAGGAATTTAATTTTTCCGAGGGAATTCAAAGCCAAACAAACACCCATGGGATCTTTTACATGCCGTATAATCATACGACATGGGCGCTGATGATTTTCTGCATCTCAAAAATCCACTGACAGGCCACATCGGTCAGAACCCGGGTCCAAGGCGTAGATGGCCAGCGCCTTACCATCACGCCACCAGCCGCCTAACATGTATTTTTGAGTACAGGTTTTCTATCCTTAGTAAAAAATTCTGAAACTCACAAAAGAGCGAAACATGAATGACTAGGCAGTAGAAAGAAGAAATATGAAGAGTATAAGGAACGAATAGAAAAAAAAGAACTAAGCTGCAAATTGGATTAGCAAAAGAAGATTGTGCAACTGGATGAAAATGCATGAATATAAGAAGAATAAATAAACTATCAATAAGAAGAAACAATAGAGAGAGAATGAAGCTCTTAATATAACTTCATAGGAACGTGGTGTTTCATAGAACGTAAAACCTAAGAGACCATTTCATGGAGGAGTAGCGCGAAAAAGTAACTTATTATCTCAGTCCTATTCAATTGTACAAAGAAAACATTTATTATTCTAGTCAGTCGAATACTTAGGTATCTCTACCTTGGCGACGTTTCAATTGCAAATTTTACACTACCGAAAATGTTGTTGAGTGTGTGAAGCTAAAATTACAATTAACTATCCTCTTTTAATTAATTCACACATAAGTCTTTTTAACAAAAGAACAATATATATTTCGTCGCGAGGTTCAAAATTATCATATGCTGTTGAGTCGAGGGAATTCGCAACTCCTGAGCTCAACGGCATTTGTTTGTTTTACCTTTTTCATCCGCTATTAGACAGTGGCTGCAACGCCCCCTATAGTTTATTGGAGTTGCGAATATATGCCGCTTGTTGCCACACAAACGTTTTACAAATTTATAACTTTTAAGAATTATGGTCGTGCCAAATTTCATTCGTAACAGTACGCTGCATTAACCCTTTCGGCCCCACCGAGATATATATGTTCCGCAGATGTTTCCAAAACACCCTACGTGATAAATAAGCTAGAAATTTTGTGAGTTGCGTGACCACAGGTTTTCTTTGGCTACACTGATACTTTAGCGTAACTTTTTACTGATAGATAGCAATTTTACTTATTTTATTTAACCTACTAATGTTCTAATTTAACCGTTTTTTTTTTTTTTTTTTTGATATTAAAAACTAGTTGAAAGGGTTAAGATCTTTGTATCGAATCTTATTTCAAGTCATATTACAATTTTATCTACAAACTTCTATACTAAAGATCAGCCTCATCACTGCCCCAATACTTCCGATTAAGGTTCCTATCATTTCAAATAATCCTTGCATAAAAAATTCCTCTAACACTCTGCTAATCAATTACGATACAGTCAAAAAAACAGCAAACTATTGCATTGCGAATGGGTGCTATTTTTCAATATTATGCTGTCATTACCATTCAGTGACTGCCCTCGGCGAATATGCCGATAGTCATATATTTCATTTTAGCTCATCTCTCCGAGAGATTTCTTTTCGCCGGTTTTAGCTTATTATGCAATGATTTCACCACACGATCTGCTTGTTCATGTTTCTATGTTCTAGTCTTTTTTATTTAAAACTAACTTAACCCGTACTTGATCACATGTAATTTAATTCAAAAACTATTTTTTAAAATTTATTTATGCATTTATTTATTATTTATTTTATTTAAGTTTATTATTTTTATTTTATTTTTACTCCCTTTTACAAAAAAGGAAGTATTGTATTCGCGAAAAAAATTTCACTCAAAAATTGGCCTTAATTTCCATTTTTCTTACCCCCGAATGAATGTTGAGTTTTTTTCGACCCGATCACACATGGATATATGCCTAGGAATGCACAGACACCCGAAATATCCATTTTGACGACCCCCGAGTTAATTACAACGAATTTTCTCATGACGTCCGTATGTACGTATGTATGTGTGTATGTATCTCGAATTACTCAAAAACGTTATGTTGTAGAAAGTTGAAATTTGGTACGTAGACTCCTAGTTGGATCTAGTTGTGCACCTTCCCTTTTGGTTGCATTCGGATGTTCCTAAGGGGAACTTTTGCAACTTTTTGGGGGGAAATCATTGTTAATTTCGATGTAAACTCAAGTGGTCTTATAATTTGTCGGATATTTGGCGATATATTACCAGTCTTTTGATCGCCAAGTCTTGTTGCCAACTTGGCGACAAATTTGGCGATTTTCTTTTTTTAAATTTGGTTTCAATTTGGCCATTGTTGGTGATAAGCAATTGAACCACATTAAAATTGCCAATAATGGGGAAATGCCATTGAATTGGAGTAAAAGGAAGTCATCAGCTCGTGCTTTTATATTATTTATTTATTTATTTACATTTATAATTTATTTATTTATTTATTTGTTTTTATTTATTTTTATTTTTTTCTATTTATTTATTTTATTTTATTTTATTTTTTTGCACAAGCACTTGGTTTTACATTCTGGGCCTTTGACTTTATTACATTCTTGATTAAATTACTAAAAACAAAAAAAAATCTTTACATGATACTAGGTCAAAGGACCTACCTGCGTTCTCTCAGCCTACTTCAATGCTCAAAGAACATAATAGCCTGAAAAATGACTATAGGAACATGCTTAGACAGAAAAACAATTTATTTCTCGTTTACATTCTATCTCTCATTGCTTATTAAGATGTTAGAGCTCTGAACTATGTTATTTGCCTCGATTCGTATAGTTGTTTTCAGGCCATAAAGAATTGACTATTGCCTATTCGTGGAGGATTTGCAAAACATCTGTTACCCAATAGACATTTGGCACTGTTTTTCGCTCTGACGGTTTCTTGACTTTAAATTTTCTTTGATTCTGATAATTGATTCGAACCGCTTTTAACACTTATTAGTTGATTTCTTTTTTTTTTCACTTAAACGGTCAAGTGTAGAGTATGTAACACCAATATCATATTCCTTGTATACTCCAAAAAAATTTAGGACCTTGGAAAATTTGCAGTGATTACTTATTTACACAACCGAAATAGTACAATACAAAATCAAGGTCTTCTGAGGTGTAAAAGATCCCACCTCGTCTATCAAGAGTTGAATTACGGGTGGAGTTTTTCGAACAACAAAATTCTCTTGCACAGCTATTCGAAACCGTATTTCATAGTCTTCGGTTAAAATGAAAACTGAACAGTTTTAGCAGTTTACTGACTCCTTTCATTAGCATATGGAACTGAAATGATGAATTCAACGATAATCAAACATTCTTTCTTCAAATTATATCATTTCTGCGTTTCTCATTGGAAATTCTGCAAATTCAAACCTACAATTTGCAGATTTCGAGCAAATGCGCTACCATTGAATGAAGACAAAGGAAAATAAGCTGAATAAAGAATGAAATCAATCACTAATAGTTCTGACAAATACAGTTGGCTCTCTGTTTAACGACTTTCAAGGGATCACAAAAAATCGTTCTTAAGTAGAAATCGTCCTTAAAGTAGTCCTGTAGTTTCTAAAGAGATATGCCATTTTCACAATTTACCCACCACACTTCGGAATGAAGGGTGAATTCGTAAATTTTTCCCGCACCGGAACGCCTATCAAAAATTATTGAGACCTATGTCGTGACCAATTTTATGTTAAAAGGGAATTTATTTTTCCATAAAAGCAGCGTACCATAGTTGTGTTCCAGCACCACCCATGGTAAATATATATCTCTGTAAGAAAAAACTATAATTTATAAAATCATGGTTATGTTTGAGGAAAACTTAAAAAATGCACAATATTCTAGTTAACAGTGTGTTGCAAAAAGAAACTGTTGACTTTTCTCAGTAGGGTCACTATCGGGGAACGGGGGAGGCGGTCCCCGCTGGGTGACACTCTTCTAGGGTATGACACCCAAAATAGTTTCAAGAGTCTGTGAAAAACATAAATACTTCGATTTCTGAAAATTCCTCCCCACAAATTTCATAAAATATATTTTATCTATCAAACTTCATTGAAAACGGAGCACAATAATTGGGAAGGGGAGTTTGCATATGCTTTTAAGGCAAATTTTACATAAATGCATTCATAATTTATACTTGTCTTTTTCTGTACATTCTTTAAAAAAAATAAACTAAAATTTGTTTTTGAATATTGTTTGTATGAAGGAGGGGGGTGACACCACAAAATTACTGCGCCCCGGGTAAAACCCGTGGTAATAACACCATCACTGCTTTTCTACAATATGAGTCTGCTTTTACGAACTGACTGAACTAACTGAAGAAAATATTTCCATATGTTGGTTATTTTCAATTGCGCAGAGAGGGTAACACCCCAGAGCTGTGTTTCTGAAAATCCTAAGACGTATGTCCCTATTATCAGTCTCAATATGTCCAATTTTATGTACTCGTACATCTAAAGACTGGCGTAACCTTTTCCCTCCAAGAAGATAAATTCTGACTGTACTAGTGGTGCCTTTTATCATAAACATGTCACAAGGTAGAATGGATAAATTTATACTAATCACACTCGAATGTAATCATTTCTACAGGATAAGATATAAGTTTATAATCTGCGCTTAAATAATTAAAAAATGCAATTAGCATGACAAGTGTTGAAATTTTCACTTTTGTCCACAAAAAAAAAAAAGTGAACCGTCATATTCAGTATTTTTATCAAAACAAAAAAGTTATTCTTAAAAGCTTGGAGCTTTTGCGAGTATACTTAATATTCCAAAGTTAGTGTTGACTCATGGTCTTTTATGCTTTATTATACTCTTCCGTTAAAGATAAAAAATAGAAACGGCGATTAGAACATAAAATGTCCCTTGATGTACTGATATAAAAAGACGTTTTAAAGCAAAAGGAAGTCTTAAATAAATGAAAACAAACTAGTAACGCATAGATATTTCTCAAACGTGAAACATGTTCATGGTGCATTACAATTTTTTTTATTAGCATGCGAGCTTCGTTTGACGAAGATACTTGCTCAAACAAAAGATTTTAATTCCAAAAAGTTTTTAACTCCTGCTCATAGAGTTAACTTATCACCAATTCACTCATTACGAAGAGTACCGAAACGACCGAAAATAGTTATCAAAAAATTAGAAGACTTCCTATTTCCATGTTTTGTCGAACATCGACAACTTTTCAGAAATAGATTTGTTATTTAGTTCTAAAACTTATTATTTTGACACATATTTTTTTTATTTTGAATATTTCATCATGATCATATCATAAATAAAAGTCAACTTTAAAACTTCTTGACATACTGAGTTCTTACATTACATGGAAAAACATAAAGAATGTTACCTATCCGCTAAGTATTTATTGCATTACCTAGCCGCAAGCAGCTGATTATATTAACTTGATGAAACAGAATATGCATCCATACATCCAAAATATTCAGGGAAACAAAAGAAAACAGAATCTTCTGCGTAATCTTTTCAGTCAAAAGTACAAAGAGGAATACTTTAAAAAAAAGGGGGGAGGGGAAATAAAGTTTTTTTTTTTTTTGTAACATTGTATCAATAGAATAAGCTACAAACGTTAAACTTTTCCAAGTGTATAATTGAAATAGAGGGATGAAAAAAAGAAAAACTATTTATCCCAAAAAACAACAAATAATTTTACTTATATTTTTTAGTTAAAGAGTAATTTTGCCACTAGTAAACGCTTTTTTTAAATATAGAGAAAAAAATAAAATAAAAACTAAATTAATCTGCACACTAAAGACAACTGAACCTCATATTTGTAACATCAACTTCAAATATTTTTAATTATTTTCCCTTTATTGAATAATTAATGGTACCCGCACGGCTTTGCCCGCAGTAGAAAATTAAAAGGTCATTTGGTTCGCCATTGCCAGTATATTTACAAATAATGGATGATGAATTTCTCGCCAATTTGCTAGGTTCATTTCCTCGAACATGTTACGGTTCTACGTTATGATAATTTGGTAATTTAGTCGTCCACGTTGTGATAATTTTTTCGGTAAAATTTTCTTAAAATTGGAATAGAAAAAGAACAAAATCGAATTTTCGAAAAATAGCTTCGAAGTGCTATAAACCGATTCTGTGCCAAATTTCATGAAAATCAGCCGAATGGTCTAGGCGCTATGACGAGGCGCGTCACAGAGATCCAGACATCCTGACAGAAATCCCGATATCCAGACAGAGAGAATTTCAGCTTTATTATAAGAAAAGATAAACAGATGCAGTTACAGAAGGTTTTCTTTTTTTAAAGATTCTTCTTTTTTTCTGTAAAATGATATTTCCCTATCTGTTACTGAAATAAAACAAAATCATTTCTTGCTCTGATCACCATTATCGTAAACTAAATGTTTTTTGTTTAGTAAACCTGCGTTGACAATGCACGCAATTGTTCTCAGAACCGTGCCACATTTTATGTGGAAACGAAAGCGGAAAAAACGCAATTGTAAAAAATGGGGAATGCCGGGTCTTGCCACAGGCACAGGGCCTTGGAAATTACTTATTCCGTGAAGTTATTGTGTAGTTATGTTGCTAGTGAACTGGGGAATCAGGTTTGGGTAACTTCCTATAAAAGAGGTCGCGATCGCAAGCTGGCATAAAAAAAAAAGATTGCGCGTGCGTGATGAGAAGGAAATCAAATGACAATTAAATCTGTAACTCTAAATCAACAGTGTTCCATATTAGAAAACATTTTAATTTAAATACCGGCTTCTATAAAAACTGCAAAAAAACAAAATTGTTGAGCAAAAATTTTATGGATTAATTCTGTAATAGAAAATGAAATTAATGTTCTTTAACATTTTTAACGTCAGATTACCACTGTCAGTTACGTGCACAGAAATTTTGGGGCCCGTCACAAATTATATTTCTGGGGCCCCCTCCATATTGTTTACCCCTATATTTCACACCTAGTTTTTAAATATTGGGCCTCCTTCAGGCTCGGGTCCGGGACAACAGGTGTCCCTTCTCCCTGTGCACGCCCCTGACCACTATATGCATAAAAAATGAAGATGAACTCTCGTTTATAAAAGCAAAAATTACCAAAAATACTTAATAATTATTTTTTTTAAATTTTGTTCTACCAACCAAGATATGTATTTCACTCCCATTAAAATTTTTTGCTAAAACGTGAAACTTCAAGGAAGGCCCACTCTAAAATTAAAAGAAAAATTCGAATTTCAGCCTCTGTGTGAATAAAAGTTCTGAAGAAACTGCAGCTTGGTCAAATGGCGCGTAACTTGAATTTCAGGTACAACCAGAGCTTGACCTCCAGCAAAAGAAAAGCAGGAGCTCTACAGTCTCCAGAATCTATTTTCATGCGTATAAACAGCTCAATTCTGTCCCATAACTCCCAGGTTCACAGGAACAAACATTAGATTTCTACTTCAAAAATCAGTAGATTTTTTTTTTTTCAACAAACAAGAGATAAAATAGCAGATTTTACGGTGAAAATATTTCAAAGCCGTTTTAAAAATTACATTTCATTTGATTCAGCACTGAACTAAATAACACTTGAAGACTGGCACTCAAAATAATTACAAATTTTCGTTTAAATATATGAATCAAGGTTTATATGAACATAAACACAAATTGTATTTGTGTTTATGCCTTTTGACAAATCTTAATAATAATTGAAAATTAAAAAAGAAATTGAATTCCTAACAAACATTGTATTTTTCATCACATTCGCAGTATGAAGACGATAATATATCTTTTTATTAAATAAAATAAATTCAGAATGGTACTTTAATCGGGAAGTGGTGTACAATCTTAACAACTAAAACATAATCGTTGAAATTTTTTGGGTTAATTTTAAAATAACGGAAGGAAAAAAAGCACTGATTTGGTATATATTTTGCAAATTTTATTGTTCTTGTTACGCTTGATCTTTGGAGACTTTGCAGCAGTTTTTAAAAGTAATTTTTGCTAAATTACTTTAAAAAACGGAAAAAAACTCATAATTAAGCGGGAAATCGGAAAACAACCAAAAAAAAGGTGGAAGCTCCAGCGAAAAACAGTAGATTCGGGATTTATGAATAATGCTCAATCTGCGACGCATGGACTGCATGCGGCCCGTGAGGCTTTTCAATCCAATGGAAAAAAGGCAAAACTTGGAATGAGGTTGTTTCCGTTAGTCAAAAGTACTACTTTTGATCACTGAAGTTGATAGAATGAGCAAATAATAATAATAATAATAATAACATAGAGAGGGGAAAATCTTTAATTTTCAAACCATTTAATTTTCAATTATTTTTTTAAATGTCCGATTTTTCGAATAAAGCGTGGTTTTTATGACGTCACAAGGGATGAACTTTGGTGCGCACTAAACTGTCGCGCTGAATGTTACTCTTGCTGTCTACTGCGTTTCCACGGTATGATAATCAAGAAGCGAATTAAATATCGCACTCTACGCTTGCTATCAACCGTATCGTTGCCAGTATATGTGAGTAAAGAAGCAAATTAAATATTAATTTTTGCGCTAATGGCAACAGTGAATGGCATTTCATCACGTGTGATGTCATGTGCAAAAGCGTAAAAAAGGAAATTGAATCTGCGCACCGATTAAAAAATATTTTTTTAAACATTGAACTTTTAAATTATTTAAAAATTTAGTCAAATCCTATGTCTTTCAGCACGCTATTTCAGAAAAAAATACTTTTAAAATTTCGGAAACGACCCTGTTGCTCAAAAATAATTTTGAGGCAAATAATTTCTCAAAGTGTAAAAATTTTGATACCCCTTCTCTAGAAGTTGACTGAAGCTGTTGAATGTCTCGCTTTTAAAAAGAAAAATAAATGGTCACCTTAGGTATGAATGACAGAAATGTCCTACCTCGTCTACTATGTCTTCAACAAAGATATCCTCCCCAGCTCCTGCTGCAGTCTCTCGAAAATGATTTAGCTCCGTCATACTCCGGTGTGGGGGGAAGTATGCAACCGTAGTTCTACGGGTCCGGTTCCAGTCCGAACCCGAAAACAGCTGGACTCGACGCTGGACATCTATGGCCAAACTGGAGCGGCGGTCTTTTTCTCGCCGGTAGTCCAGCGAATGCGTGTCCTCATCATCCAAAGGGTGCACGGAAGAACTGTTGCTAGGCATGAGTTTTTTTGTACTTTAAATAAATGCTCATCGGTATCAGCTCTAATGGCGAAGGTCAAAATAAGTTAGCTCATCTGATAAGTTCAACTTGGAGAAAAACGGAAGTGGAAGTAAAGCAAGTCAAGCTTCAGTTCAGAAGAAAGCATTCTTCTTGTTCGATTTCTCCTGATAAATAGTTAATGAAGCACAAAAGTCATGAACGATTTAAATCAAAGATGTAGGACAACATATTGACGTTAACTCACTGATGACCAGTTCTTTTCCTGTTGTTCAAGTAGAAATATGATATAATACACGAAATGAATTGATGGTGGTCAAACAAAATCGAAGCTGTGCAAGAAATAAATAGTTCTTAGATAATAGTTCTATATGAGTAGCTCCAAAAGTTGTTTCTTGAGATTCGGTTCAATGAATTAATTTTAGATTTTCATCAAGTGCGTTTAACAATTTTATATATTTAGATGTTCATTAAGCAAGATGTTAAAATCCTCACAGTAGAATCAGTTTACTTTCTTTGTTTACCAAACTCGTTCATAATTTACGCCATTCCGTAATAGAAATTTTTCAAGTGAACCATCGAATCCAGTTACAACAAATAATTTTATACTTGATACTAACAAAAATTCGATTCATTTCATCTTGTAATTCTTCATACACATCCGTATTAAAAATGACATTATGAATAAGTTTTTCAAAAGCCGGAAAAAAGGTTCTTTAAAACTTGCTAATAAAGTTTGGCTCTGTTATACCTTTGAAAATTTTACACGCACTTTCGATGAAATTTATCTAGAGAATAGTACTCTTAGTCGATCACCAAATAATTATATTTAACGAGAAACAATTCGCTTTCCTAAACTATGTGGCAAATAAGGGAATTTGTTGAACTCTTTTAGATCTTAGTTTGCTAAAACTAAAAAAGTGTAAAATACTTTTTTCATTAACGAATTTTCCAGCCAAGTAAGCTCGAATTTTTAGAATAACTTGACTAAAATAGCATTTTTTTTTTTTTTTGCCAATATAGTAACAAATTTTGAATTGTAAAGTACATAGAGTACCAAAATTTAAATAAATTGTAATTGAAGAAGCCTGCGATAATGCTTAGCATAAAAGATTTTTAACAAAACATTTCTTAGTATTTTATCAATGATAAAAAATGATGAAATTGCACATTTAGCATACCAATAAAATGTCGAAAATATGAATATAATTTCACTTATATATCCACCGATACGTCAATGTAAAATTTGGGGGTACGGTTTTGTTTTTAGAAAACAGTTCAAAACTCAAAATTACATTTAAACTTTACACTAATGATTTGGAAACCTGTATTAAAAAGGAATATTTAAGTTTAGATTCTGAAATAATGTTAATGTTGAAAATGTATATTTTAATTTTCTGTATGACTTGTCATACGTAATTTCTTCAAATCATGTTTTTTCACTTAAGTAGTTTTCCTGAAAACTCATGAAGGAAAAACTGTTGAAAAGTATTTTAAAGCAGATTTCTTATTCGTAAAATAATAACACGAACATATATTTTTTTTAGACTTTTTTTTGGAATGAAGAATGATACTAAATTACATCTAAGACAACAAATCTTCGAAATACTTTTGAGTGTATGCTTAAAGTTTAAAGAAAATCAAAGTAGTTATTTAAAGGACATAATGTAATTTGAATTTGTTTGCTCATTGAAAAAATGGGTTCTGTGTAAATGAATGCTTTCTGCATTTTATGTCACAAACAATAATGTTATTAAATTTAAAAATAAATAGTTATGAAATTTTTTTAATCACAAAGTACTTATTTTTTCCCGTTTCTTATTATTTTAAAATTTTAGGCTGAAATTTCGTAAATTCACATGAAAATAACGACTTTTTAAGCTATCTAAACTTTATACTTTTTAGAAGCTTTAAACGTAACAATCTGAAAGGGAAAAAAAAACATTTTTTTGTACTCGTGTGGTGTATCTAAACAGATCTTTTATCAAAAAGGACTTTATGCTAGTATTCAGTTCATATGACAAGAGAACGAAGTATTTTTGCACTTTGTTTTATAAATCATCTAATACAGTATGATAAATTTCTAAACCAAATAGCTAGTAAAGTATTTTTATCTGATTGTCGTACTCTTATGCATTTTTCATCCTGTGACTTTATTACCAAAATAATTGTTTTCTGGCTGATTGATCTCCAAGATATCAAAATAACGAGCTTCTTTATTGCACCATCATTGTCTTAAATTATTTAGTTATGTCTTTATGTGCTTCTTCAATTCATGCTAAATGCAAAATACTATTTGTCATCTCAAGTTAGAAAGCCATAAGTAGATTTTAACTCTAAGGTAAAAAGTAAAGAACGAAAAAAGCGATTACTTTTCAAAAGGTACTTTTGAGTGAAAATGACTTAACTTGCAAGCATTTTCCTGGATATAGGAGCAAATTAAAAATGAAAAACAGCTAAAAGCAAGTAATAAACTCACACTTGGGACAAACACTTTCTCGAAGGAAATAAATAGATGCACAAATTTCTATAAATCCTACAATACGAAACAAATATATATAAACAACTCCTTCTTAACTGTAACCACAGGACTGCAATTAAAATTCATTTCGATCGTTTGGTTTTCGAACTCTCCGAAACAAACTCAAGAGCGTGCATTCGAGCCCTTTTATTCGAATCTCCCACTTCGCAGGACACTTCTTCGTGCGACATCCGTCCCGCGGATGTGTCTCCAAAGGTCAGGCCCCGATTTTCCATTTTGCGTGTCTTTTAGATTCCACGAAAGTGTCGTTTCTCGTTCATGGTGCCACGTGTTGACCGTGTTTTCGATTCTGGAACACCTGCTCTTGCCCCTGCGAGCTGCGAGAGCGAAAGTGCTCCTCCGCGAGAGCTACGGAAACCGTCTGAGCTCGGAGGAAGTCCCTCTTAGAACTGTCATGCGCGCTCGAATCAATGTTTACGGAAATGCTGGCCTCTGACGTCATCTTCGGCATCTTCAGCATCCGCTGAGGGTCGTGGATGTGTACGCAGCTGACGCTTCGGCCATTTTGGTGTGTGAAAGGTCAAGATAATCTTATTTTTTAATGTGAGAGCAATAGGGATTCGAGATAATGACTTTTCAACAAAAGAGTAATATTTTAAACCACACAACTACTTGAGCATTTAACGGATAAAAATCGGTAATAAGTATTTTAAAAAAAAATCAAGTGTACACTCACGGCGTTCAAATAAAAATTTAGCATCATGGAAAAAAATATAGGTGAAGCAATTGGAATGTTTAAAATATTAAGTTTGATTTTATTTTTTTAAAATCACAATAAAACGGATATCTTCTTTTCCTGTCATTTTCTCTCTCTCTCTCTTTAAAAAAAAAAAAAAAAAAAAAAGTTGAATTCATTACTATTTGGCTTACACTATTTTCGTATTTCCGAAAATCTCTGAATTCATCTTTTTTCAAAATAAATTTAACTTCTGTAAAAAAAAATAATAATAGTAATTGAAAAAAATCGAGTTTGTTCGAAATAAAAATCGGTAATTTGAGTTATTGCATAGATAAAAGGCTAGTTTCTTTGTTATTCACTAACATGTTAATGTAAAGAAATGTAAAGCGATTAAACTACGTCATAGATCCCACATTTGCAAATTAATTGCCAATACGGGATTCGAGGCTACAAGGAACCCCTTTTTCAATATAAGATATGTGAGCTTATCACAACTTTCGAGTGTCAAGCTCGCATCTCTCGCATAGAGTCGAGTAAAATACACTTGGCACACTAATACGCTCCCATTTCTCGTAACCCTGACCCTCCAGTATGTGTTTGCAATTCATTCGCAAACATGTGCACTATTTTCAATCAACTTATATGTGACTGGTGTTTTCACTGAAAAGTGTTTTTGCCAATATGATTTATTTCTTCTCTCTCTCTCTCTCTCTCTCTCTCTTTTCTTTCTTTTTCAAGATAAAGCTCCATTTGCGCAAAAAGTTTTGATCTTGACTTTATTTCAACACACCAAAAAAGTTTGATCTCTATTTTATACAATATAAATGCAAGCCAAATTGCATAGGGAATGTCCATAAGTGATGCCACACTTTTTTTCGGTATCTATGGCTCTCTTCCCTCTTTCGTCACATGTCACGCCATGTTACATACACATATTTTTATAAGAAATGCTTTTATTTCCTCACTAGTGGTACCCGCACGACTTTGCCCGTAATAGAAAAATTAAAAGGTCTTTTAGTTCGCCTGTATATTTACAAATAATGTATGGTGAATTTTCATGCCAATTGGCTTGTACCCATGTTACGGTTCCACGTTATGATAATTTCGTATCTCGCCAATTGGCTTGTGCCCATGTTACGGTTCCGCGTTATGATAATTTCGTAATTTACTCGTCCATCTTATGATAATTTTGTTCTTAAAATTGGAATAGAAAAAGAACCACATCGAATTTTCTAAAAATCGCTTCGAGGTGCACACCTCCATGCTACAAAATAACTTTGTGCCAAATTTCATAAAAATCGTCCGAACAGTCTAGGCGCTATGCGCATCACAGAGATCCAGACATCCTCCGGATATCCAGACATCCAGACAGAGAGACTTTCAGCTTTATTATTTTGTAAAGAAAATGTGATTTTCACACTGAAATATATATGATCGTTATCATATGTTATCGGAACCTCTTTCTCCCCTCTTGTCACAATATCCATCCCCCTCCCCTTTCAAACCGAAGCACCACTTGTGGGCAATCGCATGTTGATAAAAACAAAAATTATTGTGTTTAAATACGAATTCAGGCTTTCTAAACTTGAACTGAATTTCTTGCTCTCTATTTCTTATTTTCCCTGCTTGGGATCCAAAATGAAGGAAATGCGATGGTTTGACTTCGTTGTACCCTCCTGCAGTTTTCTCTGCCTGTCACTCAGAACGGCTCGACCTTTGGCAACCAGCAGAGCGTCCCTCATTTGCTTTCATTCGATATTCTTTTATCTGACTGGGGTGCAAAGCTAGACGCAAAAATAAACAACACCGTCTGAAACTCAGTGGCTAGGTCACAGTCTGCTCTAGATCTGCAATTTGCATATTTGCTGGACAAAAGCAATATCCAAATCTTTCGTTTTCACATCAAATACGTAATTACAACCAGGAGATCTGTTTACTCGATTTAATTTACATTCTGCACGAACAGCCAGTATTTAAATAAAGTAAATGATCTGTCGATAATCATACCGAAGTTAGTAGTGTTCCTTTCTTCATTATCTCGAAGAATAAACAAATAAACACATTAATAAATAACACAAGATAAAATCTTAGTTTAAACTTCGAAAGAAAGCATTATATGTTTCACTTCGTTGTTGACAAAGATAAATGTCTGCACTTCAAACTTATGCTTGACAAAATAACTAAATGAAATAAAACAAACTAACTAAAAATAGAAAACATCCAGCCCCTGATCATGGCATTCATTTGAATTTCGACGTCTTGAATTCAAATTATGGTTTTCGCAATTATGAATTGCGATAGGAACCTACTCGTTGGGATTATTGTTTGGAATGGAATGGAAATGGAGAAAAAACTCGCACCCGCGTCCTATTATGATTGGTGATGTTCTAGATTACGTAATACGATGCATATTCACTAAAAAAAGAAATGGTCATTAAGATGCGGTAGTAAAGATGTGTAGTTAATATGGTCAATCTGCACCTGAACAATAGATTATATTTTATTATATTATATTGGTTTATATTTTATTAGATTATATTTTATTAGATTTATATAGCGGTACACCGTTATGGTATTTTTATTTCTTAACGAACTTAAATGATAGGAATTAATAACCTGGAAATTTTGCATTCAGATGAAGTTTTACTATTACGTTCGAATCTATAACTGTTTTTCTGAAAAGTGTGAATCTACACAAAAAAAGAAAAAAATCTTTTCCAAGACAAAATCTGTTTGAGCTAAACCTTGAAAAGAAAGAAAGGCGATTTTAATCGTGACGACGAAAATTAGTCTTTCTAAATACCCACAGATCCAACATTTTACTTGTATTTTGTACATTAGCCCACTTTAAATTTCGTTAGAACACCAATGTAGTTGTTTCTGAAAATTGTATGAATTTCATGTTTTCATATATTTACTTCCTTTTCCAAAAAAGGAAGTATTGTATTCGTAAAAATATTTTCACTCAAAATTCGCCTTAATTTCCATTTTACACACCCCCGAATGAATGTTGAGTTTTTTTTCAACCCGACCACCCGCGGATGAGTGCCTAAGAACGTATAAACACTCGAAATATCTATTTTGACATTCCCCGAGTTAACTACAACGAGTATTCTCGTGAAGTCTGTATGTACGTATGTATGTATGTGCGTATATGCTTATGAGCGGATGTGCGTATGTATGTCGCATAACTTAAGAACGGTATGTCTTAGAAAGTTGAAATTTGGTACGTAGACTCCTAGTGGGGTCTAGTTGTGCACCTCCCCTTTTGGTTGCATTCGGGTGTTTCTAAAAGGGTTTTTTCCTCTTTTTTGGGGGAAATCCTTGTTAATTTCGATGTATACTCAAGTGGTGTTATAATTTGGTGGACACTTGGCGATATATCGCTAGTTTTTTGGTCGCCAAGTTTTGTCGCCAACTTGGCGAAAAATTTGGCAAATTTTTTTTTTTTTAATCTGGTTTTAATTTGGCCACTGGTGATGATATTTAGAGAGTAAACTATTGAATCACATTAAAATTGCTAATAATGGGAAAATGACATTAAAATTTGAGTAAAAGGAAGTCATGTGATGCACACTTCAGCTCAGTTTTTTTTACTTTTGTGTTTGTAGGGAGGGGAGACACCCAAAATTACCGCCCCGGGTGTCACCCATGCTAGGTACGCTACTGTATAAAGATTTATGAATACCGATATGTTCCACACCAAAGTTTTTTTTTAATGAACTTGAAATAATAGAGATAAAATCATTGGTGAAACAATAGTCTTCAATGTAAAAAGATAAAAACGCGGGACGCCTTCTATATTTTTATAAGTAAGGCATTAAAGAGGATAAATCCAAGACCTTCGATACAAAAGCCCCCACGCGTCTTTCATAACATTTAAATTAATTTTTATGCTAATGATTTTATTTATGCGACTTTAAACTTTAAGCTTAATTGAAAAAAAAAGAAACATGTCCTATACATCTGCTTTTCATAATCTTCAAGCTGCAAGAGTACAGTAAAAGCCCCGAATGCCCCGAATGTGTGGTACCTTTTATTTTTATCACTTACTACTACTAATTTGATTAAGATTAAATTAATAGTATTGAGCGGCAAAATGAAATTTAGGATTCATAGATTAGGATCACTTGGAGTTTAAAAGTTTTTTAAAAAATGCAGTGAAACCTCTATTTTACGTCCCCCGAATCTACGTTTTCCCCCTATTTCACGTTTTTTTCATCAGGTCCAAGTTTTTTGATATACTTATAATGTTAATTTAACCCGAATGGAAAGTTTGATATTTATGAATATCCCGCATTTTACGTTTCTCCTGAGAACTAAAGAAAAAAAGAAAATGTTCTAAAATAAGCAATATGTTTCCTTTTCTGCTTTTTTAAAGCTAATCCATACTGTTGGAAGTAAATCTATGAAAACAGAAATGCATCCGATTATATAACGGATTCCACTATTACAGAATATTTTCACCCTAAACGCTAACTCTACTCAAGTATTATAATATGTGTTAAAATGGTCTAACGCGATGTATAATAAATGTTCTTTTCGTAAAATATAAATGTTATATTTTTTGAAAATGCCATCTTTACTATTTTTAATTTTTCCTATTTGATTTTTTATTTCTATGAATTTCTCGTATTTTGCGTTTATCTTAACCCAGCCCCTTGAGAAGCGTTGGGTAACGGCACCAGTAACAGACATGCTTAAGACATCGCTCTCAGGTTAAATTAATTTTCTGAGCCTTTTAATGAATTAAGACTTTTAAACTAATTTTCTCTCCTGCAACTACACCTCACCTAACGTTTCGGTGAAATATTACGGGAAAGTACACCTCAGTACTGTTGGCGTCTGTACTTAAACGAGCCCACTTCAAAACCGGTTGAAAACGAGAAAAGCATGGTTTGCTGTTATTAAGCGTTGATCAAACACGTCTTTTTTTTTTTTCCTTCTTCTTTTTCGTGAAGCGTTGTTGTTTGTTTTCAATAAAAACAAATTTCAAATGAAATCTAGCGCCAAACTCCCGGTTAAGGTGTGCATTTTAGATGCCTTCATTTGCTAATCGCGTTCCCTATTTCCTACGAATTTGACATTTTTGACTCTTCCATTGAGCGCTAACAACATTGAGGAGCACTATACTCCCTTTATTATTGTATCCCAATCCCCCCTCCTCCATGTGTGCTGCTTTTAATGTAAGAATAAACTTACTTTTTCGATTATCCCTAAAATTAAAAAAACCATAGTGATCCATTGTGAAACCGTAGTGAAAACTATAAATCACAATTCGGTAGCTTATTCCAAAATCCTTTTAACAAACCACAAAACAAAAAACGTTTTACTTCATCTGAAAAAATAATGCTAAAAGAAATGTTTTGTTTTCAGTCGTAAATAAAAATATCTGTTTCGAAAACATTTTGAGATTTGAAGAATCTGAGCAAGAAAAAAAGCTATTCTCTCAGCAACAAAAATAGATCGCTGATGATAAGTTATGGCAAATATCGACATCGTGGCTGAAAATCCTCTGTTGCTATCCAAAAAAAAGCAGACATTTCGAGACCATAGTGGAAGTCGAAGTGCTTTATAACTGAAAGTATTGCTTCGCGGATGTGTAATGTGTTTTTACGAAGCATTCTGCAGTTTCGAAAACTCTATATTAGTACCTCGCATCTTGACTGCCTTTCTATTCTCGTTCCGAGTGCTCGGTAGGAATTTTTATTTTCAGAAATAACGCTCCGATCTAAACATAAAGAAAAAGATCAGCTGCCGAAAAAAAATCAATTTCTTAAGCTGCGTAGTAATTTGCTTAGATCGCTTTGTTGTTGTTGTAGTATGGGCCATATTAATTATTCTCTTGATTACTTCTGCGTACTACCAGTGACTACTGCCGTTTTAACCCTCCTTTTACAAAATAAAAGAAATATTGTAATTGGGGGGGGGGGGACGTACAATACATGAGAAAAAAAAATGCAGTTACTGCCCGTTACCCGACCACGGCAATATTCTTATTGTTATTACAGTGAAACCATGATTTCACGTTTTTCACGGGACAAGAAAGGACAAGGGATAATGTCTATATTTTACGAAAAGAACGTTGTTATACACACCATTTTAGAGCATTTTAACACATTTAGTTGCAAATCTGGGCTTTTAGGTAGTTCGTAATAGTAGATTGTTTCTTAGTCATTGTGTTCAAAGTAATGGGGTTGTTTCCTTCCGTCAAAAGAAGTATTTTTTGTCACTGAAATTGATAGAATAAGCAAAAAAATAATAACATGGACTCAGAAAATACTTTCATTTTCCCAACAGTTATTTTTTAATTAATTTTTTAAACTGTCCGATTCTTCAAACAAGGCCTGGTCTTTATGACGTCACAAATGATGCACTATGGCGCATCTTTCTACCGCATTTTCACGTTATGATAATCAAGAAGCGAATTACAATTGCGTTCTACGCTTGCTATCAACCATATCGTTGCCAATAGACGTGAGTAAAGATGCGAATTAAATATTTTGGACCGTGAATCGCGACACTGAATGGCATTTCATCATTTGTGATATCATCGGCAGAAGCGTTAAACGATGAAAGAGACACCGATTTAAGTAATTTTTTTTAAATATTAAACTTAAAGAAATTATTTAAAAAATGGTCAGATTCTATGTTTTTATGCATGCTCTTTCAGAAAAAAATACTTTTAAAATTTTGGAAACGACCCCATTGCATCATGTTTTAGGAATGAAATACTTTCCGCGTTTTTTTTTCCTGATCGTTAGGAGAAAGAAAATAGTCTACTATATTTGTAAGGTCTTCAATGCAATATTGAAAGAAGGGACAGGCTGCGCTTCCGGTTCTTCTTGTTCATCTTCACTGGCAGAAGATAAGTCCATAAGGTCGGCTACGGATGGAACGGTAGCAATACTGTTTTCCTAGATCAGCGGTTCGCGAACCCCTCGGGATTTGCGAGAGGTTTTCAGGGGGTTGGGAAAAAAAATATATTGTAACTAGGGGGCTATCGCCCCCTGCTCGCTATCGCTCGCCAACCCCCGGAACTGCTTACGCAGTTCCCTGTGGATCGCTTCGCGATCCATGCTCGCTTCGCTCGCTCGCTGTATGCCAATACATTAGCCTAGCTAAAATTTTCCGTAAAAATTAAAGTTGGTAATTGCATTTAGGTCACCATCCATTTAACCAATATGAAAATTACGTTCATAATGTTAATTTGTCTGCTTTAGCCAGATTTTCGACAGTTTAACTTTGCTGTATGTAAGATGACTGCCTTGGCAATGTGCACAACTTTACCATTATAGATACAAAAGTGTCTGTCATTGCTTTGGAGAGATTGCACTTCTACCTGTTGGTCCGCGGAAGGTATTTTATTTCCCTTCTACCACCCATTGGAAAACCAATGAAGGCATTCCCCTATCCGCCACCTGGGGACGCGCCCTCTAGGGGTTACAGGCCCCCCCGAGGGATGTATTTACATTATTTACACTCTTATATATTTACATATTTACACTCTTATATATTCTAATCTGAGAAAACTTCCTCATATACACAATTAAAAATGTCCCGTTTGGGAGCCACAACTGACACTGCTTCAAAAGATCTTGTTCTTGATAATGCCACATAGAGCTGGCCATGACTAAAAACAGGCTCAGAGAGCACCAAACATATTTTCTCAAACGTTTGTCCTTCTTGTTGTTATTCTGAATCCTTGCCACGTCACGAACAAAAAATGGTTTAACTAAAAACGCGAAAACTCGCCAAGGCTACTTTGCTTGCACAATACTAAAACTACTATAACCCTAAACAAATTTGGCGAAACCTTTCAGCTGAGAATAAAAGGAATAAAGTAAATTCTTTCTCGGTTATTCATTTTGAACTGAACTGTCGTACTGAAGCAGAGAATAGACGACGCTCAAAGCGCCTACGCGTTCAAAACAACATTGCCGATGAACATGATTGTGGAGCAATGTGTGAAGAATGCGAATTTTGTGGTGCTCTTTATTGGCAGAAAGAGCGTAATACTGCAAATAAATATACTAAATGTTGCCATGACGGAAAGGTGCGGTTACCGGCATTGTGTGACGCACCTGATCTGTTGAAGGAACTGCTGACTGAAAATTCCCCAGCCGCTAAAAATTATCGGCAGCGAATCAGAGAATACAACTCTGGAAATGGCTCGTCTTAAATTGGATTCAAGAACGGTTTCCTGCCTTCTTTGAGCTTTTCTTTGCTGATTAAGGTTGAAATGGGCCACAGCCCGACTCAAACTCATCTCAAAAAAAAAAAAAGTTCGTTGAGTATTCTGTGATTCAAGATTTCAAAACAACGTAGAAGTTTGTTTACATGATTTATCGGCGAAGTGTTGCCAACAGAGGTTTAGAAATTCACCCCTTCATTTGCCGGCACGTAAGAGAATTATATATATAGATGGCGGAGTTTTAACATGCATGTTTCTGCTGAAATCTCATGCTCAAGCGGTTTCAAGCAAATTTTGCTCCTTTTTTATTCATTTGTCTCTCGCACACTCGATGTTCATAACATGAAAGTATTTACATACTTCCTGACATATTTTACATTTAAATGGTTTACTCTGTCATTTGCAAAGTGCCGGTTTTAACGCTTCCATTGACAATGATAGCCCTGAAGTCATGCTGAAAAAGCTCCTACTTATGAATACAATGTCCTCAGATGAAAGAATTTGAAAGCTTTCGTTTCCTCAGAAACTTTTGATCGGAAAGACAGATTAAACTTGATGAGAACATTACATGGAGCATATACGACGGTCTAAAATATTTTGATGTTTAGTTTCTTTACCATTTGAGTCCGAGGAAGAGCTACCGCTCTTCTCTTGTGTTGAGTCAAAGATGCATAGAAGTGAGATCACGCTGTTATTTGTTGCTTTGATTCTCACACTATATTGACTTCAATTCACTTCGAGCTTTATTGTCGGAAAAGATAGAGAATGGCTAGCAATCCAAGAGTACCACAGGAAGTATGAAAAACTAGCAAAAGTACCCGGCGTTGCCTGGGTCAGTAATAATTATGAGAAACAATCGCTACTTTCCTTCGCTTTCTGCTTTAACTGAAAGGAACTCCAAACATACCGCTTTGACATGATTAAAAATCGAGCTTGTTCTGATACATAAAAATAAAATGGCAATAGAACAAAATAGTTTTCTTTTAGAAACGAAAAAACGACATTTGAGCATACATAAATTTTGAGGAATTTCGAAAATATGAAGTTAAACTTCACATGTTGAAAAAGATTTATCAGTTATTATTATTATTCTTTTAATTGAACATTGAAGTCTAAGCTGGAGCTGGACAGTAAACATTTTCATCCGAAAATTTCCAAAGTACGAAGTAAAATTTGGCGATTGTTTGAAATTGCGCGGAAAGACAAATTAATGGAAGTTTTTGTACTGCTTATGGATTTGCTTAATTTAGTTGGCGAATTATTTACATTTTGACAAAAGTTATGAAGATTCTTTTAATGGCGATATTTTGGTTACATGGTGAAAACCGAGAAACAGTATTACGTAGTCTTTAGCTTCAAAAACAGTGACAGTTGAAAAAATCTGCCTTAGCTATTGAAATCTGTCCGCAAAAAGATTTGGCGAGATTCCTGCTGGTCGCTTTGGTAATGAGTTAGTGTCCAATCAACACAAATAAATAAATAAACCCATTAATTGCATCAAAGTTGCATTAAAATGGAAAATAATCAGCCAAATCTGTTTATTATTTGCCAATCTTGTGCGAAAATATTATTTAAGATTTAACTTGAGAAAAGCCTTGAACAGTCAGACGAAAAGCAAAAATATTCCACGATACAATTTATTGTAGCTATTGACGGGGAGTTGATATGATACACTAAATACTGTATTGAGTTGAGGAAAGCCTTCGAACATCGAACTAAAAAGCTCATAACTCGTTTTTTATTCTACTTAGAAATTTCGAACTGGTGCCATCTTCAGCAGAAAAATCAGAGCTTTCGATTGACATATAATGTTAGTATGTGCAAGCATTTTTTCACCCCCATATTGGAGAATTTGTATGAAAATCGTGTTTTATTACCCCCTATGGGGGTTTGCCCCCCATAAAGGGACGAAAACTACCCTATGTGTTATTCTGATGCGTAAGCTATAATATTGTAAAGTTTCATTAAAATCCATTCAGTAGTTTTTGCGTGAAAGAGTAACAAGCATCGATCCATACAGACAAACATTCGCATATTAGTAGTAAGATTAATTACTATAGAAAGTTTTCGTGGGTGAAAGTTTGGCAGTGCAAGGTTTACACAGTTAAAAAAAAAAAAATCAACGGTATTTAACCATGCAACTTAATTTGCGCTGTATGTAAATAAGGAATTTATGAAATTTGTAGAAAATTTCTCTTGCTACAAATTACATACTGTGTAAAAATTGGAGTAAAAGCGTACATTGAAAATAGATGCTTCTATTATTTTTTCAATATGCGCAGTTTACTCCGCACTTATAGCATAATTACAAGAAAATTCTTCAGCAATCAAACGATTAATTAATGCATGCAGTATATCTTTATCAAACAGCTAGACTCGTAGTCCTTTTCAAGAAGAGTTAAACCTAGAGATCTTTCTCATTTTACTGTAAGAAAAAATGTTTATTCACTG